>NC_041219.1:32660172-32803469 GCF_002837175.3 Physeter macrocephalus | reverse complement strand
TCCTTGTTAAATGTTTCTTGCATTTTGTCTATTCTATTTCCAAGATTTTGGATCATCTTTACTATCATTATTCTGAATTCTTTTTCAGGTAGACTGCCTATTTCCTCTTCATTTGTTAGCTCTGGTGGGTTTTTACCTTGCTCCTTCATCTGCTGTGTGTTTTTCTGTTTTTTCATTTTGCCTACTGTGTTTGGGGTCTCCTTTTTGCAGGCTGCACGTTCGTAGTTCCCATTGTTTTTGGTGTCTGTCCCCAGTGGCTAAGGTTGGTTCAGTGGGTTGAGTAGGTTTCCTGGTTGGGGGGATTAGTCCCTCTGTTCTGGTGGATGAGGCTGGATCTTGTCTTTCTGGTGGGCACGTCCACGTCTGGTGGTGTGTTTTGGGGTGTCGGTAGCCTTATTATGATCTTTGGCAGCCTCTCTGTTAATGGATAGGGCTGTAGTCCTATCTTTCTAGTTGTTGGGCATAGGGTGTCCAGCACTGTAGCTTGCTGGTCATTGAGTGAAGCTGGGTCTTGGTGTTGAGATGGAGATCTCTGGGAGATTTTCACCGTTTGATATTACGTGGTGCTGGGAGGTCTCTTGTGGACCAGTGTCCTGAAGTTCGTTCTTCCACGTCAGAGACACAGCCCTGATGCCTGGCTGGAGCACCAAGAGCCTTTAATCCACACGGCTCAGAATAAAAGGGAGGAAAAAATAGAAAGGAAAGAAAGGAAGGAAGGAAGGAAGGATGGAAGGAAGGAATGGAGGGAGGAAGGGAGGAAGAAAGGAAGGAAGAAAGAAGGGAAGGAAGAAAGGGAGGAAGGAAGGGAGGAAGAAAGGGAGGGAGGAAGGAAGGGAGGAAGAAAGGGAGGAAGAAAGGGGGGAAGAAAGTAAGGAAGAAAGGAAGAAAGATAATATAAATTAGTATAAAATAAAGTTATTAAAATAAAAAAATTATTAAGAAGAAAATTTTTTTTAAGTAAAAAAAAAAAAAACAAAGAAAAACAAAAAAAAAACAATGCTATGAGACTTGATATCAATTACAGGAAAAAAGCTGTAAAAAATACAAACACATGGAGGCTAAACAATAAGCTACTAAATAACCAAGAGATCACTGAAGAAAGGAAAGAGGAATTCAAAAAATACCTAGAAACAAATGACAATGAAAACAAGATGACCCAAAACGTAAGGATGCAGCAAAAGCAGTTCTAAGAGGGAAGTTTATAGCAAGGAGATTTAAGCCTCTGCTTCTGAGGCTGCTGGGAGAGACCTCCCCCTCTCCTCTTTGTTCGCACAGCTCCTGGGGTTCAGCTTTGGACTCGACCCCGCCTCTTCGCGTAGGTCGTCTGAGGGCGTCTGCTCTTTGCTCAGACAGGACGGGGTGAAAGGAGCAGCTGATTCGGGGGCTGTGGCTCAGGCCGGGGGGAGGGAGGGGTACGGATGTGGGGTGAGCCTGCGGCGGCAGTGGCCGGCGTGACGTTGCACCAGCCTGAGGTGCGCCGTGCGTTCTCCCGGGGAATTTGTCCCTGGATCCTGGGACCCTGGCAGTGGCGGGCTGCACAGGCTCCCGGGAGGGGAGGTGTGGAGAGTGACCTGTGCTCGCACACAGGCTTCTTGGTGGTGGCAGCAGCAGCCTTAGCATCTCATGCCCGTCTCTGGTGTCCACGCTGATAGCCGCGGCTCGCGCCCGTTTCTGGAGCTCCTTTAAGCGGTGCGCTTAATCCCCTCTCCTCGCGCCCCAGGAAACAAAGAAGGAAGAAAAGGTCTCTTGCCTCGTCGGCCGCTCCAGACTTCTCCCGGACTCCCGGCCAGCCGTGGCGCACTAACCCCTTCAGGCTGTGTTCACGCCGCCAACCCCAGTCCTCTCCTGGCTTCCGACCGAAGCCCGAGCCTCAGCTCCCAGCCCCCGCCAGTCCCGGCGGGTGAGCTGACAAGCCTCTCGGGCGGCTGAGTGCTGGTCGGCACCGATCCTCTGCGGGAATCTCTCTGCTTTGCCCTCCGCACCCTGTTGCTGTGCTCTCTTCCATGGCTCTTGAATTGAATTTCTGAATAATGAAGATGACCTTAAGGATTTTTTTTACAGCGAAGAGAGGGAAACCTTGTTTGTGCACAGTACCTTTGGCTGAGACATCGGGCAAACTTTGAAAGCAGATTTGATGTGAAAATGCTTGAAAACTTGCTCAACTCAATTTCTACACCAGTCTCTTTGCAAAAGCTTTGTCCATGGCTTAAGAATGATGTGATCCCATTTGTGAAAAGGACTATACCTGAAGGACAGAAAATTATTGCAAAATGGTTGGAACAAGAAGCCAGGAGCCTTGGACTAACTGATAAGGGAGAGTGGCCAGAAAATGGGCTTCAACTGGCAGAGGTATTTTTTACAGCAGAAAAACCATATGAGTTAAGATTGGTGTCCTCTTGGTGTTGGAGTTCCTTGGATTATCAAAACACAGAGGAAGTATGTCATTAAGGACTTTGTTAAGTAACCTGCAAGAGTTAATCACACTGCATAGGAAATACAACTGCAATTTGGCCCTCTCTGATTCTGAGAAGGAGGATACAACCACCATTGTACTCCAAATGTTTAATAAAGTGCTGGCCCCCGAGCTTATTCCTTCCATCTTCGAGAAGTTTATAAGAGTTTACATGAGGGAACATGACTTGCAGGTGGAGGAACTTCTCTTTCTGTACACAGAGGATTTATTGAAGAGGTGTAGCTCAAAGTTCACCTCATTCTTTGATACAGCATGGGAAGCAAAAGCTATGGCAGTAATAGGATGTTTATCTGAGACAGATGTAAGTAAATAGTGATCATATAGATTTTCCTTTTGAGCATTGCATCCTTTCTTAAAACTTTTTTTTCTGGTCACAAAAGGAACATATATTTGTTAGGAAGAATTTGTGTACATTGGCAGGTGGACTCTCAACCACTGCGCCACCAGGGAAGCCCCAGCCTATTTCTTCTTATGTGAGTTTTGGCCACTTGTGTCTTTTAAAGAATTGGTCCCTTTCATCTAGGTTACCAAATTTGTGGGCATAAAGTTGTTCGTAGTATTTCTTATTTATCCTTTTAAAGTCCATGGTATTTGTAGTGATGTACCCTCTTTCATATCTGATATGAGTAGGTTTTGTCTTTTTTTTTCTTAGTTAACCTGGTCAGGGGCTTATCAGTTTTATTGATTCTTTTTCCCAAAGAACAAGATTTTGATTTTATTGATTTTTCTCTACTGGTTTTCTGTTTTAAATTTCATTGATTTTGCTCTATTTTTAAAAAAATATCATTTGGAATTGTACCTTATGGTCTGGTGTTTTATTTTATTTATTTATTAAAAAAATTTTTATTTATTTATTTGGTTGTGCTGTGTCTTAGTTGTGGCAGGCGGGCTCCTTAGTTGCAGGTCTCGGGCTCCTTAGTTGTGGCACACAGGCTCCTTAGTTGTGACATGCAAACTCTTAGTTGCAGCATGCATGTGAGATCTATTTCCCTGACCAGTGATTGAACCCAGGCCCGCTGCATTGGGAGTGTGGAGTCTTAACCACTGCGCCACCAGGGAAGTCCCTGATTTTGCTCTAATTTTTATTATTTTTTTCTTCTGCTTACTTTGGATTTAACTTGCTCTTCTTTTTCTAGTTTCCCAAGATGGAAGCTTACATGATTGATTTTAGATCTTTCTTCTTTTCTAATCTATGCATTCAAAGGTATAAATTTCCCTCTACCCACTGCTTTCCCTGGATCCCACGAATTTTGATAAGTTTTATTTTAATTTTCATTTAGTTCAGAATATATACATATTTTTTGCAGTACGCAGGCCTCTCACTGTTGTGGCCTCTCCCGTTGCGGAGCACAGGCTCCAGACGTGCAGGCTCAGCGACCATGGCTTACGGGCCCAGCCGCTCCATGGCATGTGGGATCTTCCTGGACCGGGGCACGAACCCGCGTCCCCTGCATCGGCAGGCGGACTCTCAACCTCTGCGCCACCAGGAAAGCCCTAGTTCAGAATATTTTTCATGTCTCTTGAGATTTCTCTTTTGACCTATGTGTTGTTTAGAAGAGTGTTATTTAATCTCCACATATAATATTTGGGAATTTTCTTTCTGTTATTGATACCTTGTTTAACTTTATTGTGATCTGAGAGCAGATATTGTATGATTTCTATTCATTTAAGTTTATTAAAGTGTGTTTTATGGCCCAGAATATGGTCTATTTTGGTGAATGTCCATGTGATATTGAGAAGAATGTGTATTCTGCTGTAGTTGGATGAATAGATCTATAGATCTGGTATACCAAGTTGATTGATGTTGTTGAGTTCAGCTATGTCCTTACTGATTTTCTGCCTGCTGGATCTGCCCATGTCTGATAGAGGGTGTTGACATCTCCAACTAAAATAATTTATTTATCTATTTCTCCCTGCAGTTCTATCAGTTTCTGCCTCCTGTGTTTTGACACTCTATTTTTAGGTGCATACACAATAAAGATGGTTATGTCTTCTTGGAGAATTGACTCCTTTATCATTATGTAATGCTATTCTTTATCCTTGATAACCTTCCTCACTCTGAGGAGGTTTTCTTTTGATTTTATTTCACCAGTGAAATAATAAACATGGCTATTAATTGAGAATGATATGGGAAATGGTATGCTGGAGGAGAAAACTGAAAGTCTGAAAGAGTCATATTGAAGAGTGGAAAATACATTTTTCTCCAAACAATGTTAGGCTGCTTTGTTTGGTTTTAGGCAGAGAGTTTCATTTAGCCAGGATTGGGATTTTTCAGGTAAGTACAATAAAGAGAAAAAAGAGGTTGATTATGATGAGTGAATGTCACTATAAGTTATAAATTCTAAATTATTCCTGGCCATAGAAAAATATATAAAGTTTCATTTTATGAGGCTAACATAATAATGGTACTTAATCCCAACTAAGATAACACCAAAGTAAAAATTTTTTAAAAATTAACTCTCTCATGTCTATGTATATCTAGGTATACTATTACAAGAGAATATAGCAATTTAATCAAAAGATGATGCCCATGACCTAGTAGAATCTATTCTAGAACTGGAAGGATGGTTAAACATCAGGAAATCAATAATATCTTTCTTTGCATCAATAAATTAAGGAGCAAAAAGCTATATTAGTATATCAATAGATACTGAAAATCTATTTGTGGCCTAAATAGATTTTCAGTATATATTATGATTTTCTAAGACTCCACTCTTACGGGAATTTTAACAAGTAGCCTTGATTTGGATAGCATCATGTTCTATCTATTTAAGGCAACATACTTGCTCTTTTAAAAGTTTTACCTGATCAATCTCCTTATCCATAAAGTAGAAATTATAAAATAAATGGAGATATTATGCTTAAATTATTTTGTGATTTAAATGATATAACACATGCAAAATGCACTGTAAGAATTAAAATGTGACATATATGTTTAATTATTGAAACATAATTATTTGTCTTATTAAAGCTCCATATGCACCTATAGTTGCTGTTATTGCAGATATGGGAATTATTATAATGTATAAAAATAATTGCATATATCTACAGTTTTCTTGGATTTTTAGGCTTACCACCTGAATTTTACCGATTTAATGTTGCCTCATAATTATATAACAGTATGAAAATTTATATTTATTGTTCCCCCAGCCTGAAGTAGTTTTCCTGTTGAATAAGCCCACAAGTACCTTGAATGCAGCACTTCAAATTTTATACATTTTGGTTAAAAGTGAAATTTCCAAATATTAGAGACTATAACAGTTGAATTTAACTTAATAATACATTCGAATTATAAAATTGGTTTGAATTATAAAATTGCATGGCTTATATTTGAATAACCAGGTTTACAGAGCACGCATTAGATTGCCTGGCATAAGGTCAACCCCATGTTATTTCAGGAAACTTCAGGAAAATGTAGTGTGGGAGATGGAATACTTATTTGGAAACTTAAGCTTTTATATAATAATTAACATTTTCAACTTTTAGAAAAATTTTATTTACATTTTTTTATCCTTGTTTAATTTCCATTCAAGATTCTTTTAATCCAATTGCTTAAAATTTTTATGACTGCTTATTAATATTGAAAATATAATACTTGATTCCTAAACATTGGAATATAATTAACAGTAAGGGGCCTTCATCTTACAGATGGAGAAACTGAGATTCAGAGAAATTAAGCTCCAGGGTCATAGATCTAATTAGTGGCAAATCTAGTACTATAACCTAGTTTTCCTGATTGTCATCCCATCTCATTCTTATTTATCTTACACCAAATTCTTCTCAAATCTCTCATGGACTGGGTGCCACATGCATATATTTTATACATATTTGTATTTTATTTGATTGTTTATTTGGGGGTAGTCCAGAGAGCTAGGTAAAATGCTTTAAAAATTCAGTCTTCATAGGCTATTACACTAGCTCCTAAACACACCATTTATGTGTTTGTCTTTAGAATGTTCCATTCCCTTCTTTTTGTTTCAGGTCAACCAAATATTATTTATATAAAGAACACCTATACATAATAATAACCTGGCCATAAGAAGCCCTTAGGGCAGCTCTATAATTATTGAAATAATCAAGTCCCTTTGAGAAAAAATCATTTTCTGAATGATGCTATTCTCCAAAGTGTTGGATTAAACTACCCCAGTTGGTAGAGATCTCAGATTTCAGAAAGCCCTTTAAATGTAGAAGAATGCAAAGATAGGAAACGTGTTTGTGTAGTGTATTTGGACGCTTCTGGGTTTCCTCATCACAGCATACTTAAAATAAATATTTGAGAGTTAGACAGAAATAATACCACTCTATGCAGACTGAATACTTGTCAGACACTACCTTCTCTTATTGTGATTCTAACAACACTTAATCAGTATATATAAATATAGAACAGAGTTGTTTTGACCAAAATTTAAATAATATCGGTGGCACCAGTTACTGAGTCTCCAGAGTCCTTTTTAAGGGTTGAGGAGAAAGTAGGATGTGGTTAGGCTAGATTTTAAAAACATATTGTACTAACTCATATTGTTTTCAAAAGGACATTTAGATATTTGAGCTTTTAAAAACTGGAATAATTCGCCATTACATTATAATATCTCAATAATTTAAAAGTCTGTATAATGCACAGAAGAGCTGTACATTGTACTTTTAATAAGAAAAGTAAATCTTTTAAAAATCTCTTATAAGTTTAGTTTGAAATGCCTTATGGGGTTTGCTTTTAAGGAAGACCTCAGCAACTTTAAAAAGTAAATTTGAGAACTACTTGGAAAGATGCCTAACAAGCTCTATTTTATCTGCTTTGGGAAATATGAATTTTTCCATATTTTCTTAGATTTATTTGCTTAACATAAGCAGAACAGAATTTATATATATTGTTAAACCTATCTTAAAAATTGATCATAAAAGTACATGCCTTAAATGTATTTTTAAAAAGTACATGCATGTACTTTTTAAAGGCATACTAATATCCAATTTTCTTATTATTGGAAAGTTCAAGCATATTATAGAAGTAGAGAGAATAGTATGATGAAGTTCTTTGTACCAGTCACCCAGCTTTATCAGTGATCAACATTTTACCAATCTTGTTTCATTTATCCTCCCTCTTTTTTTTTTTTTCTGGAGTATTATAAAGCAAACCCCAGACAACAATCTTAACAATAAGCAGTATTGTTGCTTATTAGATCTGAATCTTTACACAAACTGGTGAGTGAAAGATATTCAGAAGGTGTAAAATAGAGTGGGAACAGAGGGGTCACCCTTACTCCGTCGCCTTGGTAAACAGTGGCAGAAGTAATATGCAAGGCTTAAGAACCCTTACTCTTCACTCCTTGCCAGAGCAACCGAACAATGTTCGGTTGTGTCATGTGCACTTGTGCCCTTGTGGGGAATGATGATGGTAAGGTCCATATGAGATGCTGAGCAACACACCCTGCAACCTTGTTGCTGGATGGGGTTCCCTGAGAAAACAACTCCTAACTGACTAGGGTATAGGAGGCTTGTAGGTAGTGCTGTTGAGATCAACACCTGTGGAACGGAAGTGAAATGGAAGAAGCAGGACTGGACAGAGGGAGAAGTTGAGCTGGAAAGTAGTCTCAACAGAGGCGTTAGCCAACCCTATGGTAAATTCTGATCAGGACGGCAGATCTTCGGATCAGTAACTGGGGCAGTCCAGGGGCAGGTCACCATGGAATGGGGGTGGATATTGGGTGGGGAGGTTGTCTTCAGCCAAGGCAATCCCTATTGTTGTTTACAACAAACAGCTTTCCATAAGCAGCATGCCCAGCAGCCTGGGGAATAAATCCTTCCTCCCTGAAGTGGAATCTGGGCAGCATATCAGAGTATCCACTGCACATATTTTTAGCAGGAAAAGCTGTTTGTACATTTTAGGTTTTTCCTAGGTAGGAAAGTTATTAAATGCTTTTATGTGCTAGGTATTTTACATATCTTATTTAAAAAAATTTTTTATATTGGAATATAGTTGATTAACAATGTTGTGTTAGTTTCAGGTGTACAGCAAAGTGATTCAGTTATACAGTTTACACACATTATTTTTAATCTTCACATCAGCTCTGTAAAATAGCTACTATATTTTTATGATAAGGAATCTGAGAGGGTAGGTGGCCTGTCCAAGTTTACACAGCTGGTATGCATGGAAGAATTGGCATTCTAACCAAATTCTCTCCAACCCTCCAGCTCTTACCACCATGCAGCATAGCCTCCCACTCTACTAAAGTACTGTGTCAGCACACCTGTAATTAAAGCCCTCAGCACATGCATTATTCCTTTACTTTTTGTTTTTATCTACCAGTTAGATTAGCAATGTATGTTTTTAAAATTTAAAGTAATGTTTAAGACCTTCCAAACCTATTTGAAATTCAAGCGAAATGACTCAAGGTCTAGTAGATTTCCCCAACAGGTTGAAACATGTTCTCTATACTTCTTTAGAGCTTATTGAAGCCAGGAGGTTAAAAAAAACTAACCAAAGGCATATTAATGCCTCTGTGATGATTTCTCTTTTGGATATGCTGTGCTCTGGAGAAGAGACACTAGATAAGTCAGTATGAATCATTGTAACCGTTATTCCTAGCCTTTTTAGCTACTGAATGGGACTAGAGGAGGCTGAGTTCTATTCATAACTCCTTCATTATTCCTCCCTGAGTGATCTAGGGAAAGCCACTCAAGCCAGTACATGCTTTAGTTTCCTAACTTGAAAATGGCTGTAATAATATCCACTTTTCCCTTACTTTAAGTGACAGTTATAAGAACAGATTAGATGCTTTGTGAATGCTTTGAAGCAACTCCTTAGGAACATGATGTTTCCTAATACTTTCTGTTAGCTAATCAAATTTGTGAATTACAATCTATTAATTTTCTTAGAGAATATAAAAATCTGTAGAAATATATTGCAAATGAATTTTATAAGCAAGCTCATTAATATATTACTGAGAATTTTCATCAGCAGTCAAATGAACTAATTGAGTTTGAATATTAGAAAGGCATTTGACTGTTATGGTAAGCAAAATAATGGCCCTCAACAATGTCTACACTTTAATCCCCAAACCTGTGAAATGTTGCCTTACACGACAAAAGAGACTTTGCAGATGTGGTTAACCTAAGGATTTTGAGATGGGAATATTATCTTGGGTAATCTAAATAAGTCCAATGTAATGACAAATATGCTTATAGAAGACAAGAATATCAGAATAGGAGAGAGATTTGAATATGCCATGCTGCTGACTTTGGAGGTAGAGGAACGGACCATGAACCAAATAATGCATTTCACCTCTAGAAGCTGGCAGAGGCAGGAAAATAGATTCTCCTAGAGCCCCCAAAAGGAATGCAGCCCTGATGACAGAACTATAAAATAATAAATTTGTGTTTTTTTAAGCCAGGAAATTTGTTACAGCAGCAATAGGAAACTAATGCAACAGTACTGTCATTTCATTTAACCACTGGATCTTGGTTCATATGAAATAAAAGATTGTCCTTGTTGTCAAGTCTGAGAACCACACCTGGAAAGTGGCAGGGGGTTGGGGGATGTGGGCCTCAGGTTGCCTCCAGTGCATCTGTCCCTCTCCAGATTAAGTGCAGTCTCAGTTGGTAAGCCCTCTCCTAGAAGGTTTGTCTGTTTACCACTTCTGGTTAGTTAAAATGTGGAGTATGAGCAATTATGCTCCTCTAAGAATTTCTTAGGAAAGTCTTTCCATTGAGATTTCTGTTCTACTTAGATCACAGGATGATTGGCTGCCCTTTTGTGTGTCATTGTCTTGGTCCTGATGCCTTTATCCACTCTGAGTTCTTCCTCCAAATATCTCCTGCTTCTTCATGTTGAAAATCCTTTGGGGACCTCTTTTTCCTCTTTCTTTGGATCAGTTCCACTGTCAGTATTCTCTGCTGCTAAACTAAGGCTGTTTAGCACCACTGGAGAAAATCATGCACCTATATGGACGTATCTTGGGAAAACCTTATGATCTACAACTAAGTATGTTTGTGTATGTATGTATGTGTGTGTCATGATGGGGAAGTTGGGAGTGAGACAGTAGTTTTCTTCCCAACTTAAAGGGATATATATAGAGAGAGAGGGATTTTTAGATGTAATTAAGGTCCCTAATCGATTTTAAGTTAATCAAAGGAGAGATTTTTTACTAGATGAGCTTGACCTAATCAGATGAGCTCTTTATAGAGAGATGTTCCCTTGCTGGCCTAGAAGAAAGCAAAGAGTCGTGTTGTAAATTGCCTTTGACTAGGAGAGAGGCAGCCTGTAGAAACTGAAAGCCTTAGTCCTACAGCATCAAGGAACTGAATTCTTCCAATTATCTGAATGAGCTTGGACGAGAACCCTAAGCTCTAGATGGGAATCACAGACCTGGAGCCCAGAATACAGCCTTCAAGGCTCTGAGCAGAGGACTTATCTAAACTATACCCAGAGTCTTGAGTCAAAAAAACTCGGAGAAAATAATTGGATGTCGCTTTAAGCTGCTAAGTTTATGGTAATTTGTTATGCAGTAACAGAAAAGTAATACAGATTTTGGTATCAAGAGAGGCGTGCTGCTATAACACATACCTAAAATGTAGGAGTGGCTTTGGGATGGGGCAATAAGCAGAGGCCTATTGGAAAAATTTTGAGGAGCATAATAGAGAAAGCCTGAATTACTGTGAACAGACGGTAGAAACCTTGACTTTGAGAACACTGCCCTGAAGGGCTCAGAAGTGAGGAGCATGTTGTTGGAAACTGGAGGAAGAGGAATCCTATTATGTGCTGGCAGAAATATTAATGAAGTATGTGAAACATTGTGAAATATGAATTTACATATATAGCTAAGGAGATTTCCAAGTGAAGTACCAAAGATGCTGCCTGGTTTTCTCTTGTTGCTTATAATAACATGTGAGTAGACAGAGATAAATTGAAAGAAGAAATGTTAAACAAAAATGAACTAGGATTGAATGATTTAGAAAATTCTCAACCTGTCCAAATGGCAGAAGATGCTATGTCTGCCAAAAGTATGGTATCAAGAAATAATTGAGTGTGTGACCATACAACCTTTTGCATTTAGAAAGATCAAAATGTCAGAGTATTCAATCACACAAAAGCCCTCTCAGGAGATTAAAGGTATGCCTCATTGATCTTCTACATCAAACCAGGGTACCTCTAGAAGGCTTAAGAGTATTGTTCATTATCCATCTTGGCAGGAGGCCAAGATATAGAAAAGGGATAATCTTGAAAACATCTGTGGATATGGCATTTCTCTACTGGAGTGAATCCCTATGAAATCCATGGAAGACCCACAAAGTTCTTGAGAAATTTATTTCAGCAAAAACATTGCCAGCTTAGGCTGAAAGAGATAGAGAAGGCACAAAAGGAAAGGAGGCTGTCAAATCTCCAAAATTCTACTGGCAGGAAGCAGGCTGATAAAACTACTGGGCAACAAACATATGCTACCTTTCGTGAAAAAGGAAAGATCACTCAAAGGGCAGAACCAAGAAGGATGAAGGCTTCAGAGAATGGAGCTGAGAGCCAAGGAGGATAATTCCCAGGCCTTGAAACCTAATCAAGAAAATCCCATTTGCCCACTGGATTTCAGAACTGCTCTGGAACAGTGACTCTTTTTTACTCCCTTCTCTCCCACCCCTTTTTTTTTTTTTTTTGTGGTACGCCGGCCTCTCACTGTTGTGGCCTCTCCCGTTTCGGGGCACAGGCTCCGGACGCGCAAGTTTTTTTGTGGTACGCCGGCCTCTCACTGTTGTGGCCTCTCCCGTTTCGGAGCACAGGCTCCGGACGCGCAAGCTCAGCGGCCATGGCTCACAGGCCCAGCTGCTCTGCGGCATGTGGGATCTTCCCGGACCGGAGCATGAACCCGCGTCCCCTGCATCGGCAGGCGGAATCTCAACAACTGCACCACCAGGGAAGCCCTGAACAGTATATTTCTAATAGATTTTTTATGTATATAGTACTTGGAGATAATTCATTTACTCAGTAACAGTCAGTTCAATTCACTAAACATTTAAGACTGAAGTGTTAGTATGTTGAACATGAAAGGCTCTTTGCCAGTCAGTAGAGTAGCTCATCTTCTGTCTCCTAGGGATACTCTTTCAGGGTCACCCACTACCCCATATAGAACCTCTGAACAGATTAGAAAAGAGCACCCCACCTTGATTGATTCAGACCCCAGACAGAACTATTGCTTGGTTGTAGTGTTCGGGCTAGAATTTCAGCCCCCAATTGCCTCCTGGGCCTGGTACCTCACAATCATACACAGCACCTCTGAGAGTTCATTTAAGTTTCCATGTTCTTCCTGGGCTTTTGTTGCTATTGTTGTTTGTTTATAGAATAGTGGTCATTTCTCCTGGGCAGAAAGATAAACTTTTTAAGGTAAGACCTTGTATTTTATATCAAAATAAAAGAAAATTTAAAAACAGAATGAATGAACAGTACCAGGCATTTTTCTTGTGTTAACTCATATAATCGTCACAAGAGTCTGTTGATGTATGTGTTATTATACAAAGTTTAGTGATTTAGAAAATAATGTTTAGTGGTTGGGTGACTTGCTTAAAGTCAAAAAGCTAAAAGGCAAAAAGGACAAACTCAGATGCAAGAATAGCTGCCTTAGGTTTAGTTCTGACATCAAACAGCAAACAACCTTCAACAGCCCACTTATCTCTTTGCCCCCAAATAGTACAATCACGTAAACAAACTACTAACACTCATCCAACCTCATAAAGTGCCCACCAAGGAGCATGGTGAGAGAAAGGCATGAATGGTTATTTGAATAATCCAAGGGACTGTTTTTTGTATTTTGTTTCCCTTTGGGGGTTGTTTATGTCCTTAAGGAAAAAATTCAAGAAGTAAAAGAAAGGAAGAATTCTGGGCTTGCTTTAGTCTCTTGTGAAATAAAGTAATCGATAAATGTTGGTTGAATGTTGAATACATTTGCTATAATCCATCAGAAATTAGGTATGTGCTATAACACTTTAACCTGGGAGAAAGAAAAAACAACAACAACAAGAAGTCCACTTGCTTTTTCAGACCTAGAAATAGGACTAGCCAGTGGTGCCTAGAGTGGCCTGTTTTTGTCCTTTCAAGAAGAAGGGATCAAATAATTAAAATGTCCTGGCAATTAACAGTATTTTAGGAGTACATCAGTAGTTCTATGAATTACAGTAACCTTCTCTCTCACTTCGAGTAAGTTCACCCGATGATAAATGGAGTCACATAACCAAAGAGACAGATAATTTAGCTAAGGCTCAAGGGGAGCTACAAGAATAATCAAATAACTAGAAAGTGTTTTGCAGAGGAAGGGTTAAAATAGCAGGCTTTTTCAGCCTGAGGAAGGACTTTGAAAGAGTATTTTTGAAAACTACAAGAGGCTGTGCAGTAGAAAGGTTACCAGCAGGGGCCCATGGTGCATCAAAATCAGATGTGGCGCTTTCCAAAAATACAGATGCTCAGGTTCTACCTCACCCCAGAGCTGCTGAAGTAAAATTTCAGTGGGGGTAGGGCATGGGTGTGGCTCAGACCTCTGTGCTTTTTTTGTTTGTTTTGAAGTATAGTTGATTTACAATACTGTGTTAGTTTCAGGTATACAGCAAAATGATTCATTTATATATATATATATATTTCAGATTATTTTCCATTATTACAAGATATTGAATAAGTTCCCTGTGCTATATAGTAAATTCCTGTTGTTAATCTATTTTATATATAGTAGTTTGTATCTGCTAATCCCGTATTCCTAATTTATCCCTCTTCCACTCGCTTTCCCCTTTGATAACCATAAATTTGTTTTCTGTGTCTGTGAGTCTATTTCTGTTTTGTATATAGATTCATATGTTATTATTTTTTAGATTCTACATATAAGTAATGTCAAGTAATATTTGTCTTTGACTTACTTCACTAAATATTGTTGCAAATGGCAATATTTCATTCTTTTTTATAGATGAGTAATATTCCATTGTGTATGTGTATGCGTGTATATATATATATATTTATATACCACATCTTCTTAAGTCAATCATATGTTAATGGGAACATGGGTTGTTTCTATGTCTTGGCTATTGTAAATAGTGCTGCTATGAACATTGGGGTACATGTATCTTTTCTATTTAGTTTTCGTTTTTTCCGGATATATTCCCAGGAGCGGGATTGCTGGATGACATGGTAGCTCTATTTTTAGTTTTTAAAGGAACTTCCATACTGTTTTCCATAGTGACTGCATTAATTTACACTCCCATCAACAATATAAGAGAGTTCCCTTTTCTCTACACCCTCTCCAGCATTTATTATTTGTAGCCTTTTTGATGATATCCATTCTATGTGTGACGTGATACTTCATCATGGTTTTGATTTGTATTTCTCTGATAATTAGCCATGTTGAACATCCTTTCATGTGCCTGTTGGCCATCAATATGTCTTCTTTGAAAAAAATGTCTCTTTAGGTCAGACCTCTATGCTTTTTAAAAGCTTCAGTGATATTCCAGACACACAGCTAGGGTTTGGAACAATTGCTTTTGTCTCTTGGTCTCCCATCACAACTGACTGATTACCTGTTTGTAGACTCCTTATATTCCAGAGTCTCTTGTCATGAAATGCTTAGTGCAACTCATAGGCAGTATAATGAAACTTTCCTAAAAGGAAGTGCATATTGTGTTACAGGAATGATGCTAGTTCTTTTACACAGGATATTTTATTTCATTCTCAAAACAACCTTTTGACAAAGATATTATCATACCCATTTAATAAAGAAAGGAAGCTACAGGGCTTTAGTGACTTGCCATACAAAATAAAGTACAGAAACCAGAATTTGGATCCAGAGCTGTTGGACTTCAAAACCTGCACCAGAGAAAATAGATCTGAAAATCTAAGGCAGATTGGAATAAAAAAACATATCAGATTGGTTGTTACTGATAATCAGAACTGAGGAAAGAGAATTGAAATAACTGACAACTGACATATTTACTGATTTCAGTATTTGCCCATGGTAACAAACTATATGGTCATTCACATATTACCCACACTTATTCAGATATTAGCACACAGTAGGTGGCACAATCCAAACACAAAGTAGTTTTGGGAAAAAAGTTCCTTTTTTTCTCCTTTTCTCATAACACGTTGAATATCATAGTCGTTCTTTTTATCCTTAAACATAGTGGCAACATCTTTAAATTGAACTACCAAATCTTGATCCGCAGTGGAGTTCAGGTTATACTTTTCTTTTTATGTCATTTGATCTTGGTCTTGCTAGTGCCACAGGCTCCTCATGTGCTTACTAGACAGATAATTTAGTTTTAGTATCTCTCATTAGTCTGAGTATTCCATATTGGTCTTCCTTTTTTTTTTTACCAGGAGGTTAGCATATGCCTTTAGATGGCATATGCCATTTATACCTAGACATGTTTTTTTGACCTGACTGCTATGTCCTCTGCACTCACCATTAGCCATTTTTGATTACTCACATACCCACACATCTACATAAATGCACAGAATGATTACTTTATATAATACTTTTGATTAACTCCATCTTTTGCCATTTTCTTGGGACTGAGGCTTATGTATTATAACTGCTCTTGGATATACAGTTTAGTGATGAATTTGTCTTATTAGTGCATTGGCATTATTGCTTTTTAAATTCTTATCTATCAGAAAATTATTGAAGACTGTGCTGTTTAGGTAGGGGAATTTGGCAATGTTTGGTTCTCTGTTACCAGTGACAGTATTTAACTTTGTGACTATTGCAATGTAAGTTGATATCCTACTCCTATGTTCTTTTAGTTTTTGATAGTTTTACCCTTTTTATTTTTAATATTCATCTTTCAGGCACATAATATAGATTTTTGAAGGAATCCATTCTATAGTATCCCAGCTCTGCCTAAGAAGTTGTTTCACACAGGTTCTTAACTGAATTTTTAAGTATCATTTTTTTCTGGAAACCAAAGGTGAGGTTAGTAATCATTTATAGAACTGAATTGTCTATGAGTAGCTTTGAAAATAAATGTCTCTGTGCCCATAAATTTGGATAAAAGACTTGTAAGTTGTTGAAAAAAATGTTTGTTATAGACTCTTAAACAGAAGTAACCGATGCTTTTTATTTTTCTGATGTTTAGATTTTTAGATTTAAAATTTTTTATTTTTAGATTTCTGACTGAAATCTACCTTCAGAAAGAAAAATGTACATTTTAGGATAATATGATTCTGGTGATTCTGTTGCATGTGTGAGTGAGATTCAGATCAGTGTTCCAGAGACAATCAGAACACTGTGAGATTCTCATTACTCTGAGATAAAAGTAAATTCTTTCACAAAGCCATGTGAGAGTTCTGAAACTTTTTTTTTTTTTTTTTTTTTGTGGTTAGAGTTCTGAAACTATTCTCTAATAAGTTATATGATTTTATAGGGAGATACTGTTTGCTAATATGAATAAAGTCATAATTCTTAGGGTCTAAACTTCACTCCAGTAGTCTTTCTTTCATGGTGTGGGAGAGAAAAGCACATTTTGATCATGTCAGATTTATATAATACATTGTATTCCTCTAATAACCCAGTTACACCAATCTTCTATCTGGTTCCATGAGGTTTTTTTTTAAGATTCTACATATAATTTTTTTAAGATTCCACGTATAAGTGAGATCAAACAGTATTTGTCTTTCTGTATCTAATTTATTTCGCTTAGCATAATGCCCTCAAGGTTCATCCATGCTGTTGCAAACGGCAGGATTTCCTTCTTTTTTATGGCTGAATAATATTCATATATATATTTAAATTAATTAAACAAGGAGGCCATTAGACTGAGGTTACTCTAATGCTGTAGCAAGCAGCCTAAATAAGCAAACCAGAATCTAAGCCTATGAAATTGGAACCTAAGAACAATCAATCACAAACAACTAACTGGCTTCAAGATATAGCCAATCAATAATTTCCTTACTTTGCTTCTGCCTTTTCTCTAGAAAAGTCTTTCCTCAAGTTCTTGTCAGTGGGGTGTAGCCCTTCTAAATACTTCCAGTTTGGTGCTACCTGATTAGCTTGATTTTTGCTCAAATAAACTCTTAGATTTTTAATATGTCTCAGTTTATCTTTTAACCGTATATGTGTGTGTTTTAACCATATGTGACTCTCTCTCTCTCTCTCTCTCTCTCTCTCTATATATATATATATATATATATATATAACATTTTCTTTATCCATTTATCCCTTGACAAATACTTAGGTTGTTTGCTTGCATGTCTTGTCTATTTTAAATGATGCTACAGTAAATATGGAGGTGCAGGTATCTTTTGAAGATAGTGATTTTGTTTTCTTTGGATAAATACCCAGAAGTGGGATTGCTGGATCATATGTTGGTTCTATTTTTAATTTTTTGAGGAACCTCCATTTTCCATAGTGGCTGCACCGACTTACATTCCCACCAATAGTGCACACAGGTTGCCTTTTCTCTACATCCTCACCAGCACTTGTTGTCCTTGTCTTTTTGGTAACAGCCATTCTAACATGTGTGAGATGATACCTCATTGTGGTTTTGACATGCATTTCCCTGATGGTTAGTGATGTTGAGTACTTTTTAATGTATCTGTTATCCATTTGTATATATTTTTTGGAAAAATGTTTATTCAGATCCTTTACCCATTGCTTAATTGGGTTACTTGGGGTTTTTTTGCTACTGAGTTGTATGAGTTCCTTGTATTGTATATTTTGGATATTAACTTCTTAGGTTTGCAGATATTTTCTCCTGTTCCACAGGTTATCTTTTCATTTTGTTGATTGCTTCTTATATATATTTTAAAAGAGTTTGTGAAGGATTGATATTATCTTCTGAAATGTTTGGTTGAATTCACCATTAAAGCCATCTGGGTCTGGCCTTATATTTATGGGAAGTTTGAAAGTTACTATATCTCTTTACTTATTATAGATTTACTCAGAATTTCTATTTCTTCTTTAGTCAGTTTTAGTATTTAGTATCTTTCTAGGAATTTGTGCATTTCATCTAGGTTATCTGATTTGTTGGCATAAAGTTATTCGTAGTATTCTCTTACAGTCCTTTTTATTTCTGTAAGTTTGATAGTTATACCCCTCTTTTATTCCCAATCTTAATAATTTGAGTCTTCTCCCTTTTATCTTGGTCATGCTGGCTAAAGTTTTGTCAATTTTGTTGATCTTTTTCAAGATCCAACTTTCGGTTTTATTGATTTTTTTTCTATTGTTTTTACATTCTGTATTTTAATTCCATCTAATCTTTATTATCTCATTACTTCTGATTTGGATTTCCTTTTTTCCTCTAGTTTCTGAATTTTAAAGGGTATGTTATTGATTTGAGATCTTTCTCTTTTTTTTATTATAGCTTTATAGCTGTGGACTTCCCTTTAAGCACTTATTTATCTGTATCCTATAAATTTTAGAATGTTGTGTTTTTCTTTTCATTCACCTGAAAGTATTTTCTAATTTCTTTGTGATTTATTCTTTGACTCACTGGTTATTTAGGACAGTGTTTTTCAATCTCCATGTATTTGTGAATTTCCCAAGTTCCTTCTTTTATTGATTTCTAATTTTATTATTTTTTTGGTCAGAGAATATACTTCGTATGATTTCATTCTTTTCAAATTTATTGGTACTTATTTTGTGGTCTAACATGCAGTCTATCCTGGAAAATGTTCCATGTGTACTTGAAAAGAATGTGCATTTGGTGGAATGCTCTATATATAGATGTCTGTTAGATCTAGTTGGTTTATGGTGCTGTTCAAGTGTTCTGTTTGCTTCTTGACCTGCCTAATTGTTCTGTCCATTATTGAAAGTGGAGTATTGAATTCCCCAACTATTATTGTTGAATTGCCTATTTTTCCCTTCAGTTCTCTCAGTTTTTGTTTCATGTGTTTTGGGACTCTCTTAGGGGCATATGTGTTTGTATATGTTCTGTCCTCCTGATGGATTGACCATTTTATCTTTATAAATTTATAAAATGTTCTATTTTAAATCTCTAGTAACAATTTCTGTCTTAAAGTTTATTTTGTCCAATATTAGTATAGCCACTCCATCTTTCTTTGGGTTACTGTTCACATGGTATATCTTTTTCTGTCTTTTTACCTTAAATCTATTAGTGCTCTTGAATATAAAGTATGTCTCTTGTAGATGCTATGTAACTGGATTATTAAAAAAAAAATTATCCTGCCAATCTCTGCCTTTTGTTTGGAGTGTTGTATGCACTTACACTTAATGTAATTACAGATAAAGTAGGACTTATGTCTTCCATTTTATTATTTGTTTTCTGTGTATTATATACTTTTTATTTCTTTTTTCCTCATTTACTGCCTTTCTTTGTATTAAATAGATATTTTCTAGTTTACCATTTTAATTCCCTTGGAGTTTCTTGTATTATTTTGTTATAGTTATTTTCTTAGTGGGTGTTCTATGATTACAGTTAATATTTTAACTTAAAACAATCTATCTTGAATGAATCCCAACATAATCTCAATAGTAGTCAAAAAGTTTGCTCCAGTATAGCTTCATTTCCTACCCCCTTTTGAGTTATTTTCATACAGCTCTAGATTTCATTTACATCTTTTTATGTTATAAACATATCAACCCACATTTATAATTACTGCTTTATGCAGTTGTTTTTTTAAAATAAGATATGTGGTGAAAAGAATTACAAATAAAAATACATTTATACTGTCTTTCATATTTACCTGTGTAGCCACTTTTACCCATGCTGTTTATTCCTTCATGTGGATTTGAGTTACTCTCTAGTGTTCTTCTAATTCAGGTTGAAAGTCTTCCTTTAGTATTTCTTTTAGGGCACATCTACTAGCACTCTCTCAATTTTTGTTTATCTGGGAATGTCATAATTTATCTTGAATTTCTGAAGGATAGTTTTGCTGAATATAGAATTCTTGGTTGACATTTTTTTCTTTCAGCATTTAGAATGTTGCAACTCACTGCCTCTAGACTCCATGATTTCTGAAAAGTTAGCTATTAATTTTATCGGGGATCCCTTCTACAAGATGAATTATTTTTCTCTTGTTGCTGTCTCATGATTCTTTCCATCTTTGTTATTCAACAGTTTAACTCGGTGTCTATGTGTGGATCTCTTTAAATTTATCTTTCATGAAATTTGTTGAGATTTTTGGATGTGTAGATTAATTTTTTTCCATCAAATTTGGGAAGTTTCTGGCCATTATTTTTTCAGAAATTCTTTCTGTTCCTTCTCTCTCTCCTCACTTCTAGGACTCTCATCATGCGTATGTTGATATACTTGTTGGTGTTGCACAGTTCTCTAATGGTCTGTTATTTTTATTTATTCTTGTTTCTTTCTTTTCCTCACACTGGATAATTTCAATTGGCCTGTCTTCAAGTTTGTTGATTCATTCTTCTGCCAGCTTCAATCTACTTTTGAGTCCCTCTTGCAAATGTTTCATATCAGTTATTCTAATTAACAACTCAGAATTTCTGTTCTTTTCCATTTTAAAAAATCATATCTCTATTGATACTGATTTTCTCTATTTTCCTTTAATATCTATTCTCATACATTTCTTTAATTCTTTACAGATGATTCCTTTGGTTATATGAACATATTTATAATACATGATTTAAAGTCTTCATCTAGTAAGTTCAAAATCTGTTTTTCTTGAGGGACAGTTTCTGTTAACTGTTTTTTTCTCCTTTATATCGGCCTAATTTTCCTGTTTCTTTATAAGTTTTATAACTTATGTTGAAAACTGGACATTTAAAATCATATTAAATGGCAACTCTGGAAATCAGATTCCTCCCTTCCCAGGGTTTTTGTTGTTGTTGCTGTTCGTTCATTTAGTGACTCTCCTGGATTAATTCTGTCAAGTCTGAATTGTTTTTCACTTGTGGCCATTTAAGTGTCTGCTTCATTAGCTTAGTGGTTACCTTACAATTTGACAGAGATTTTCTTAAATACCTTGAATCAATAAGTCTGCCTATTCCATGGACTCTGTGTGTTGAGGTCTGTCTTCAAGTTCTGTCAGCTTCTATATCTGCCTTAGCATTTACTTCCTCCTTGTACAGAACTAGTTCAGCCAGAGGTAAGAGATCAGAGTCTTCTCAGATTTTTTTCTGGGCATGCACACAGCCCTCCACACGTATGTAGCCTTTTTGGTCCATAGAAATATGCTGGAGCTTTTCAGAGACCCCTGTAGGCATCTCTTTCTCCAGATTTTCCTTTTAAGTTTTTTTGGAGAGCCTTTTATTAGCCATTGCTGGTATCACTGGCTCCAGAAGTTGTGATGTTAAACAGCTGCAACATTAAATGGTTGCTGTTAATTCATTTTAACAAACACCTAGAGGATAGCGCCTTTCTCACTGAGTGAGCTCTGCATCAGGTCAAATAAAAACAAGCCCTTTAAATAGGCCTTTTCCAGGGGGCTGCTGAACATGTTAAATCTGGAGAATTCTCTGTGGCTGTAAGGATGTTTGCAGCACTCCGAAGCCATTCAACCCGCCCCCACACCCTAGTGGCTTCTTGGCTACTGGTTTAAAGACTTACTATTATTGAGAGGCTGCTAATTTTCTCCCTGTGGAACTGAGGACAAAGAAATGGGAATGGGGCAAGTTAAATTGCCACAGTGCTCACTGTTTGTACAAAAATTCTACTGATTTTCTGGGATAAATTTTACACTGATTGCTGCAAGTTTTTGTTATTTCCAGAGTTCTGAAAAAATTGATTTTTGACCTTTTTTTGTGAATGTTCTTGTTACTTTTATGGTGGAGTAGATTTTCGGAGATCCTTACTTCTTCTAGAAGTGCTTCCTTCCTGGCTTTTAAAAGAGTAAGCACTCCTTGCTTCTTAGAACACAATGCTTTTTTGTTGGATGAAGCAGAGTGCTGGCAAGGAGTTGACTAGAAGGTGAAATAAAGTAGATAAGATTGGTGAGTTAAGGGCTAAGCTAAAGAATTTTGTTTTGAGTAAAAATTATTTGGGAGGTACTTGAGTTCATAGACCATGAATAATGTGAGGATAATGATGTTTGAAGATTATTCTAATGGTTTCACATAGAGTGAAATGCAGCTGTACGAGAAAGGAGATGAGTTTCGAGGCAGTGCCAGTAATCTACGTGTGTGGTGCTAAGGCCTGTCTTAACATGGCAGCTATGGACAGAGAAACGCAAAGGTGGATCAGTCATGGAATTTGGTGATGGGCCGGATCTGTGGAGTAATGAAATAGGGGAGTTTCAAAAGATATAAATGTTGCTGCTCTGCTTCACAGAGGTGGTGGTAGAGTAATGGTAGTGAGGATAATGGAAAGCAGACGTGTGGCAAACTTTTATTTTGACATCTTCATTTCACTAACAGTCTCTTCTTAAGCTCCTTGGGCCAGACATGGGATCATAAAGATTAAATGAATAGGTGTTGGATTTTAAAGCCAGGGTCTTATACTATCAAAAGCTAAATATTATCAAGAGGCTTCCTAAATCACATTAATTTAGAAAAAGGAGAAGAAGAAAAGGAAAGTTTTGGTTTTTTTTTAAAGTCTAAAGATATTCCAAAATGTTTACTATATTAACTTACTTTTCTAACATGTGATTCTCTGGTAAAGCAGATGTAAGAAATCTAGTCTTGTATTATTGAGCTTTAATTGCTGTGTGTAGAAATGATAGGTCCATAGCCTTGAATGTGTATTAATAGAATGTATTTTAATAGTATATTTTTCATAAGTGAAAGACTCTTGGGTTCAAGCACTCCTTGCTTCTTAGAACACAGTGCTTTTTTGTCAGCATGTGGATTTATCATGATTTCAAATGATTTTCCTCCTTTGATTTTCCATAGCCCTTGAGGAGAGAAAGCAATAAATGAAAAATGAGATGATTGTCAATGAGATGATTGCTTTAATCTCTATAATTGAGAAATGTTAATTCCTGTGTGGGATCAAAGTCCGATTTCTGGACTCTTCCCTAACCTATGAACATTTCTCATTCAGTTGTTCACTTCTTTATGTGCATCTAACAAGGCTGAAACTGGAGATAGCAGTACATATTTCCATGTTGCCCTTGCACCATATCTTCTTCAATATTTTAAATAATTATATTATTCATCAGTGTTTGTGTTCTTCCAGATTTTTCAAAACATTAAATTACAAATTTGTATTATTTACCTTATTTGGAAGCTAAAGTAACAAAAATCAGTTATGGTATTACCTTACTTGTCTCCATGAGTAGAGAAGTAAATGACTACAAAAGAGTTTTCTTATAATTAATGTTTCTGTTAGAATAGCACAAGGATGGGAAGGTTTTGCAGGCTATTTAGGCTGTCTTCCTTATTCTTAAGACTTAATTTTTCTTAATCTTGGTTATTTATGTTATTTATTTATTCATCTTTTTGTTAGTTGGTTAACCCAGTCATTTAATATAAATTTAAAATATTTGAGAATCTACTTTGTGCCAGGATTGCGCTGTATTGAAACACACAAAGAAGCACTTATTTGGAGCACTTGTTCTCTGGGAAGACAGAATTTAGAAGTAGCTAGCAATAAAAATATCGAGTATCAATATAGGATCTGAAAATCTAGTGTGTTGTGAGATACTGAATTATCTGTATAGAATATTACTGTTGCTTTTAGATTCAGAGAAGAAAGAAAGCCATATAGGCAATAGTACTCATGAAATGCTTCAGAGACTAAGTAAAATTTATGATAGGTTGTGAAAGAAAAGGAGAATATCTATAGGCCTAGAAGAGCCCCCTGATCCTCAGAAGAGATGATGACAGCATAAGCAAAAAGACAGAGGCAGGAATGTGACATTCAGGATGGGGGCTACCGAATACATCAGCCTAACAGAGGGTTCGTTTTGAATCGTATCCTTGGGGAGGCATTGAAAGCTTAAGAAGTAGAACAATTACTATAAAATTCATATTTTTATTCAACAAATATTTATTGGATGATAACTGTTGCCCTCTAAGAGTACTACAATCTGGGGCTATAGCACCTACTTTTTAGGAGCGATATGAAGCTATAGATCTCAAACTGGACCACTCTATGGAGGTACTATAAAGGGCTTGCAATTTCATACAGGCACAAAGCTTGTCTGTAGATTACATAAATCATAGGTCTTACATATCCATATCCATTTTTATTATTTTCAAATGTGTGTAAGTTTTGCTGTGATTAATGAAATGGAAATTTATTGTTGCTTTTTGCTCATGTATTTGTTTCAAACAACAGATTCTAAAAGTATAACTTACCTACTGGAGTTGGGCAGAGAATGCAGGATTATTTCTCCTTGCTTCATATTTTCATGTGGAGAGACATTGATCAGTTTACCTGGGCTTCTCTCTGCTCCTACTCACTCCTCAAGGGAGTTAATTGATTTGTAAATTTGGAAGCAGGAACTGAGCATGTGTCACTAATTCTCTTCATGATCTTCTCATCTGCAGAGAGTATGTGCAGTTAAGTTTAGCAGTAAGGAATCTACCTGTTCAGGTTTGGGAGACCTGAGGCTAGTTTGTCTAATTCTGAGATATAGTAGTAGAAAGCCTGTATTGCCTTGTACCTAAACCATGTTCTGTAGTATCTGCTCTGTCACTAACCTGTGTTGACATTTTAACCCATTTGCCTGAGTCCTTTGTTTTTATCCACGGTTTGGCTAACTGCAGTCTCTGAGCCAAATCTGACCCATGCAGGCCAAATCTGGCCAGCCTCTTCTGTTTACATATTATGTGTGTCTCTTTATTGCTACAGCAGCAACATTGAGTAGTTGCAACAGAGATCATATGGCCTGAAAAGCCTAAATTGTTTACTCTCTGGCCCTTTGCAGAAAAGATTTGTCAACCCCTAGACTCTTATCTACAATTTGGGCAGGGAATAAGGAAGTCATTTATTGTACTCCCTAAATTTCTAAATTAATTCTAATATTATCACATAGGGGTTTGTAAAATTTTTTACTTTGAAAAACATGTTTTATCATTCAAAGTGGCAGAAACCCTTTTTGTAAAAATGGAATGGACTCAGAGATGGGAGATTGAAGGCCTATTCAAGTAACATAGGTATGAGTCAATGAAGTTTGAGCTAGTTTGGTGATTATGGAAACAGAAAAGTAATACTGGGTTTAGGAGTTATTATGAAGTACAAATTTTATAAAAGTTGGTGACTCCTTCTTTATAGTAACAGACAGCGTGACAACAGGAGAAAGCAAAATGTCTCCAAGAGTTCGAACCTAGGTGACTGGGTGAATGTCCTGGGAGCAGTATATAATGTATTTTCTTATTCTGTCTGCCTTGTCTTTGGCCCTTTAAGTCACACATTCACTAACACCAGGAATAAAGACCCCAAGCGTAGTTACAGTAGTCAGCCAGGACTCTTCACCATTATCAGACCTACCAAAACTAAACATATGTCTATGCAACTTCCAACATCAATCTACCAGTTTGTTCTTATAAATTTGGCAATGCCCTTTGTCTTCTCATTATTTAACTTAAGTCTCAGTTATTTTTCTAACAGGTTTAATAGGTTTATCTCCTGGCTCCCTATACCTAGTTGTGAATACTTATATGTATGTGTATGTATTTTTATGTTTGAATATTCAGTTTTTCAGTTCATTTATTTGTTCATTATTTATCTATTTTTAAAAATAATTTGTTTTCTGCCTCTTTCCGAGAAAGAATATGAGGCTTGGACTCCTCACATTGCAAAGAAATCCTTTCATATAAATAATCTTGGTTTCTTTCATTCTTCTTTTTTCTTTTCATTTCTTTTTTGACAATAATTAATACTTACTAGACAATGCACTCCCTTAGTCTTTTAGCCTCAAGGTTGTTTCATAAGATTTTTCCTCTTTGTCATCTTGTTATTGGTGAACTGCATTCTATTTATTTTGACTCCTTATGAAGATTATCTAGGTCTTTTATTGAGGATTTGTACTGAGCTGATCCCTATTTAGTTTGCATGGCATTTGACATATTTTCAGTTGCATTTGTGCAGTTTATTAAAGAGCTTATTCTTGTGATTCCAACCATCTTCAGTTTCACCTGGGGTATGCATATTTCTACACAACAGTACCAGAAATAAAAATCAAAGTTAATTTATATTTGAAATGGTATCATCACCTTCCTCAGGTGGTATTTAGGCTCACGGAATTTTTTTCTGAAAATAACATGTATTATAGTTTCAAAAAAAATATCAGGCAAAAACAAAACAGAATATGGTCACATTCCCCAGTGTTAACCAACAAGAGTTTCTAATCATTCCTTCCAGAAATATTCCATGCATATAGGTGTGTACACTTTCTTTTTATAGAAACGTGAACATACATTATATATTATTCTTTCCTTTGTTTATTTGTTTTAGCTTAACGTACTAGTACCTGTGCATTCATCTCACTTTTTGAATGACTGAATAGTAATAATGGCTACATCTATTGAGCATTTAGGCACTTAGGCACTACATTAAGTACTTTATAAAATTCATTTCATTTCAAATGTATTTCATTAATTTTATTATTTTATTCACAACCACCAATAACACTTTGAGGTAGATCCTATTAGTATTCTATCCTAATATTACAGATGAAGAAACTGAGACTTTGCTAAGGCAGCTGCTTTGCTAAAAGTGGTAGAGCTACGATTCTGACTCCACACTCTTTAATTACTATTCCAGTATTTTTCAAGTATATTTCATCAACCATCTGCAACAATATGACCTGGGAAACCTGTAAAACAAGATCTCCAGGCTCATTGTCAGAGATTCTGATTTAGTAAAAATTTGGGAGTCACAAGTCTGAGTTATTAACAAATGATCCAAAGTAGGTTTTATGTAGTCTAAAATCTGTGGACCTCTGCATTGTATATACTACATTGCCTCTTTATAGGAATGGTATTTATTTATTAAACAATCTCTTAATGATGAACCTAATTTCCAGTCCTTTAATATTATAAACAATGCTTTAGTACACATTCTTTACATGTACATTTTTATTTGTATTTGTGAATTTAATTGTAGGAAGGATTCCTAGAAGTAGAATTCCTGGGTAAAAGAGTATGTGCACTTAAAATTTTGAAACACTTTTGGGAATTTTATCAAGAACAGGTAATCTTCTTTTCCTTGCTAGTCCCTAGTTAATTATTAATTTTCCAAGAGTAAAGATTTTAGAACACTAAAAGAGACTAATCAAAAGTTTTTTGAACCCAGTTCCTTTTTTTAATCCTGTATTAGTTTACTAGGGATGCTATAACAAAGTACCACAAAGCTGCATGGCTTAAACAGCAGCAATGTATTTTCTGGCAGTTCTGGAGGCTAAGAGTCTGAAATTGAGGTGTCGGTAGCACCAGTTTCTTCTAAGGAGAATGTGTTCCATGCCTTTCCCCTAGCTCTGGTGGTTTGTTGGCAACCTTTGGCATTCCTTGGCTTTGGCAGCATAACTTCAATCTTCACATGGTGTTCTCCCTGTGTACATGTCTGTCTCCAAATTTCCCCTCTTTATAGAGACACCAGTCATTGGATTAGGGGCTAACCCTAAATGACTTCATCTTAATTTAACTAATTATGTCTGCAACACCCTTATTTCCAAATAAGATTACATTCTGGGGGTTAAGACTTTGACATTTGACTTTTGGGGAGACACAGTTCAACTCATAACATACGCAAAATAACATTCTTAGTACCCACACTGGTTTCTCAGCACTTATCTGGTGAGATTTATATTGTGGTTTCAAATGTATAATTGACATCTCCATCTTTGAAGTCACCTCATCTTTGATCAAGAGAGTCTTAACTAAGAATCAAGCTCCAGGGACACTGATTGGTAACACTTTCCAAAGGGGTGCAATATCCTGACACCACTTACAACTCATATGATTGCCATTTGTAAAATCTGATTACAGCTTTTCTCATTCATGGCGCTAAGAATCAGACTTCCTCCACATACTCCCCACCCCCATTTCATTATTTAACAGAAGCATTCAAAGTAGCATGTGTACATATTTTTTTAGAAAGCAAGAGTGATAATCATGCAATGCACATAAATGGTGCCTTGCAATACCACACTCTAGGAATAATAATGGCAGTTTATCAGTCTCATCTGTTGCCAGGTGAAGGAAGGATTTTAGCATGGCAGAAGTCCAAGAGTCAATGCTGTCTAAAGATCTGCTTTCTAAAGGTCTACTCTAACAATTGACAAATTAGCCTGAAAGAGATTTATATCAATTCACACTTCAAATAAAACTGTATAGAGTACCCATTTTTTCCAAACCAACACTGTGTATTATCTACAGCAATTTGATCAGGAATGGTATATCATGTGTTACTTTAATTTACATATATCTAATTAGAAATGAGATCAAGCATCTTTTCATAGAAGAAATTTTTAACTATTTATCATGAACTGCTCCTATCCTTTGCCCACTTTTCTCCTTAGGTTGATGATCCCTTTAATCCCAATTTGTAATTCTCTTTCTATAATAAAGATATTATAGCCCTTTGTCACATGTGTCAAAGAATTTTCCCAAATCTGTCATGTTTCTTAATTTTTTTTTTTTTGTATTTTAGTGGCTTTATAGAAGTTTCATGTTTGTATGTACTCTAATTCACCAATCTTTTTCTCTACAGCTCTGGTTATGAGTCTGGTTATAGCTCCTGGTCAGAGGCCATTCCTATTTTAAGATTATTTTACAGGTGTATTTACTTATTATTTAAATATTTATCTGTAATTTATTTTGGTTTAAGGAATGAAGTATTAATACAGTTTTATTATTTCTTTCCAAATGACTAGTCAGTTATCTCATTGGCAATTATTATATAATCCATTGTTTTCCTACTGATTTGAAATACCATCTTTATAATATAATAAATCTTCACAAGCACTAGAGCTTTGTCTTTTTAAACTCTCTCTTCTATTTTATTGCCTTTCAGTTATTGCACCAAAACCATTTATAATTTATTTAAATATCTGATAAATGCTGATCTCCACCCCCTCCATTACTTTTCTCTTTTCAAATTGATACCTAGCTATTGTCAGACATTTATTTTTCCAAATGCACTTTAGGATCACTTGTCAAGATCCAAGATGGGGTGGGAGGGAAACTATTGCAATACTACTGCATTAAATTTAAGACTAAGTGAAAGTGAAAGAATCACTATCTTTAAAATATTGAGTCATATCATAATATAACAAGGTGTATTTTTCCATTGGAGTCCAATTTTAATGTTCCTCTCTCATTCCTTAATAATTTCTGTTGCCTCCCTATGTGTGTTGCTTTCTGCTGGTATTATTGTATTAGTTTCCTATTGTTGCAGTAACCAATAAGCACAAACTTAGCAGCTTAAAAAACCCATAACTTTGTTATTTTACAATTCTGGAAGTCCAAAGTGTGTCCCACTGGGCTAAGTCCAAGGTGTTGATAGGGCTTCATTCCTTTCTGGAGACTCAAGGGGGAGAATCTGTTTTCTTGCCTTTTCTATCTTCTATGAGCTGTGTTCATTCCTTGGTTTGTGGCTGCCTTACACCTTCAAAGCCAGCAATGGTCAGTCAAGTCTCTTACATTGCATCAGTCTGACACTGACTCTCCTTCCCTCTTTCATTTATAATGACTGTTGTGATCCTGGGCCACCTCGATAATCCAGGATGATCTCCCCATCTCAAGATCCTTAACTTAATACATCTGCAAAGCCCCTTTTGCCATGTGACATGATATATTCACAGGTTTTGGGGATTAGGACATGGACATTTTTGAGAGGCTATTATTCTGCCTACCATTGTTATCAATTCTCCTTTCCCTAGGGTGGTCTTGTCACTCATTTTTCTCTCCCACTCAAAATCTCTTATTTTCTTATTTTTCTTAATATTCCATATTTATGTTGTAGTCTTCCTTATTTTAATGTCATTGTAAGTCTTCAGGGCATACTTTTCTTGATACTGCAGGTCATGTCAGAGCAGCAAGACCACTTCCAAAAGTTTTCACCTACTGTGAATCATTTAAAATTGTGAGTCATCTCTAACTTTGAAAGAGCCATAAGCCTACACTCCCTTGCATTAGTATTACTTTTCCCATTATCAGAAAAAGAATTCAGGAAGCAGTGAAAATATGCAGGTAGCTTGTATCATAGTACTAACATAATAATTCTATTCCCATTGTCTTTTTTACCTAACATCTTCAAACTTATCTAAGTCAAACCACCATCTTCTATTCTTAGGAGATGCTTTGTATTGATCAGGGTAGGATTGAAGACTTTCAGTGGCAGAGAACCTGCTACTTGCTAAGCAGCCCATTTCATACTGGGAAACTCTGGTAGTCAGCCTTGTTACCATCTATCTGCACTCTTTCTATCAATTCTAGTCATTCTTCTATTTTTCAAATACTTACGATACGTGTTTTCCTGCACCTTTTCTTCTTCAGTCTTTCCCCACATGACATGGGTTTGATACTCAGCGCTTTCCTTACCCATGTGCGGAGAAGATAGTCCATTTCGTCTTTGCAGCTCCTCAAAGGTAGGCCCCAGTACCAAGCTAAGTGTACCAGGTGTGGTTTGCTGCAGTGCTGGTTAAGCTGCTTCAGTTTCCCCTATGTGGTTAAGAAATAGCTGTATTAATAGGCAGGTTCACAGAGATGTCTTGTCAAAGTAGTCTAGAAAAGACTCTAGGTCACCTTATTTCTAATTTAAAAAGCTGCATCATTGGTACTATTGAGAAATGACTGTGCCCATACCTGGGTCCCTGATTGTTGCTAATGTTTTTCATAAGTCAAAGGCCAAGTATCCTTCAGCCCCTTTGATGAATACAATCTTGCACCACTTTCCAAAGGATGGTCAACATCATACAGTTAGCCTGTCTAAATTTTACAAAATTCCTAAACCAGATTATTCCCAATTCTAATTAGCACAGAGGAAAGGGGGGCTGTCACGTTCCCTGGTTTAAATATCATTCTTATATTAAATCAGCCAACGTCACATTATGTCTTTAACTGGTGCATTACACTCTGACTCATACTGTCAGCTGTAACTCCTGTTTCTTTTTTCATGGTATTGCTAATCTATATACCCACATACTGAATTTTTAAAAGTCATTTCTGTACTGAACCATAGGACCTCTTCTTTAATCACTAATAAATTTTGACTTGTTAGACTGAGCCCACTCCTGATGATTTTAAACTTTTATAGGAGCACAGTGCAAACAAGTGAAAGCATATTATGTAGACTTTTTATTACTAAAGTTTATTTTTCTTGAGGGGCATAATATTAATTTATTCAGTGCTCTCAGTATCCGTCTTTTTTTAAGAAGCACTATTTGGTCCACTCATTGCACAACTAACTATAACAGGTAGGATAAAAGTGACTAAGTAAGCATCAAAGCTAAACACTCTCTCAGGGGCTATGAAGTTTAGGCAGTATGAAGTTAGGGACCTGTTTAGGATTTGGGGACAAGCCATTAGTCCCTCAGAAAAGAGTTAGCAAAGACCAAGGCAGAGAACACAGTCTTAGGCATGCTACCGTTATAACAATTCAAGCACAGAAACAAGTCTGGGATTCAGGAACCAGACATTCAAATAAAGATAGAGGCCAAATATCAAGAAAAAAGCAAAAGCTGCTAACAAAATTGGAGCCAAATTTTGCTAGAGTAGGTACAATGGAGCCTTGAAAAGTGAATCACAAACTGTTGGACCTCAATTCTTTTAATCTCTCTGGTCCCTTGCCAGGATTTACCATCAAGAGTATTTTGGCAATTAATCTGTGTATCAAAATCCACATTTCCCACAGTAAGGAAGAGGGCTTGCAAAGGCTAAGTGGTTGGCAGGGTTAGATACTACCTAGCAATGGGCAGAGTTGCCTCTTTCCCTTAGTTATGGCAATAAAGATCTTGTCATAGTCCTTTTGTCTGGGATACAATAGTATGAACACTAGATTTGCTGAGATAAGACCTAGGTTGTAGCCCCAAAACTTTCATTAACCAGATGTTGGTTAATATTGGACACCTAATAATTCCAAGCCTTAGTTTCTGAATGGGGATAATAGTAATATTAGGAGGATTGTTATGAGAGCTAAATGCGAATCATCTGGCTAAATGAAATACTATTTACTTTGCAGACTATAAAACACTTCATAAGTTGCTATTCTTCTTACAGTGATTTGAATCTGTGATAGTTTTTGAATGACATTATTTCAGATTTTATTAATTCAACAAATGTTTATTAAGTGCATACTATGTGAAAAAGATGGTTGTAGTCTTTGCCTCTATGGTTCTTTATTTCTAGATGAGGAATCAGGCCTTAAAATGCTGACTGAAATGTTAGCTATTTTATATATTTATTTTTTAGCATATATTCGTCGAGTCCTACTATGAACGTGGCACTTTGCTATGTACTAGACAAGCAGGTCTTTAGTTATTAACCCCATTTATCTTATAGATTAGTGGGATTATGTTTAACCTTTAGTTTATTCTTCCAGATCTTGTTATTTTAATGAGTTTACTACCTGGATCATTAATGCATTTAATGAAATAATTCAGCATGGAAATTCTGAGATATTATGAAAGACCATCTTAAATGTTTAAAAAGAATCAGTAGGTACTATGACTAGAACATTTTATGATTCTCTCATCAAATAAAGTTATAATGAAAGGAAATGAATTTATTTTGACCTGACTTACTCTTAGTAACCTCATGCTCGTGTTTGAAAGTGAATTAATTGGGAGAGGAGCACGACTAGAGGCAAGGAGACCAGTTTGGAAGTTGTTCTAGCAGTTCAAGTGAGATACAATGGTGACCTGGACCAGGGTTGTAGTGGCGGTAGAGAGAAATGAATGTGTTTGAGATACCTAATTCAGTGTTGAATATGGGACTTGGGGAATGAGTGGGCATGATGTTGAGGAAGAGTGAGAATGAAGAATAATCCCCAGGTGGTTTGAGTGGCTGGTGTATGGAAGTACTGTTTACTGACAGGAAACAAAGGAGAGATAATGATTTGAGAAATTGACAAAAATGTTTAAAGGTGTTTTTTGAAAAATAAACATGAGGATAATCATCAGTGCTTTGATAAGGATGAATATGAGGAGAGACATAGCCTACCAGTTAGTAAAATTAATTTTAAGGCTTCAGTAATCAAAGCAGTATGATTGTGGTATAGAATAGACTGACATATGGAACAATTAGAAAATCCAGAAACAGATTCAGTTATATGTAAGCATATGGTGTATAACTATTGTCACAGGAATTCCATTTCAAAAGAACTAGTTGAGCATGTAAACAGAGATATATGCACAAGAGTGTTCCCTTAAAAGAAAAACATTAAAATTTCAGTATGATAAGATTGACTAAATAAATTATGACTATGAGTGTACTGGGACTTAAATTCATCATGTAGACATGTATTTGTCATTGAAACTTGTTCAGAATACATTACTAGAGGTAAATACCAAATCAGAAAACATTACATATAATATCTTTATATATTTATACATAATATCTTTATGTAAGACTTACAGAAAATCTCTTGAACTTTTATCCTTCTTGGGGTGGGAAAACGCAATGCCCTCCTTAAGATTTCTATAGAATCTACAAGGCATTCAATCTCAATTCTCATGATCACCTCTTGCTATAAATTCTTATTTGTGTAGAACTTTTGATTCCATTTATTTTTCACATCTTGTGTCTATTCTTGATTCTCCGTCCCATGACTACTGGAATAGGTAATGTACCCTGGTTACTTGTATGAAGGTACTTTGTACAGGAATATCCATAGCAACATTTTTCTTAATAACAAAACATCTGGGAAATGTTTAAAAGTCCGTTGTTGGGAGAATGTGTAAATGAATTTGTGGTATACCTATATGGTGGACTCCTGCATCACACTGAAAATAAATGAAACTCACAAGCATAATATTGATTGAAAAAAGTCACAGAAGAAGAAGAGCATTTTATATTATATATATGAAATTCAAAAGCATACAGTACAAAACCATTTATTCTTTATTGATACTTACATACATAGATAAATTTTAACAGCAATCCAAGGAATTATAAACACAACGTTCAGAACAAGATTTAGCCCTGGTTGCCAAGGGAAGAGGTGGGAATGGAAAGGGGACCATGGGATGGGAGGGGCAGATCTTAGTGGTAATGATCAATCTCTTAAACATGGACACACGTGGATATATTTTATTTTATAATCTCATATATCCTCTTTCAAGGGATACTTGTCAGGTATTTCGTTGAATGCCCTGCTTTTTTGGTAATATGAAATATTTGGTTACAAAGGTATGGCTTTGCTATCTTTGTTTTACTATCTCCTTCCCTTGGGGCCCTCACTTTCCGTAAGGAAGCCATGTGCGTACTACAGACTTCTACGCCAATGAGAAATGATGGCACTCCCTTAGGAAGCAGAAGAGAGTGTACTTCATTATTGTTTAAAACAGTTGGTCTTTCCTTTGCACACACCCACATGTCTACACACACGGAAGCCATCTGGGAGAATATACACCAAAATGTTACTATTAGTTATCTGAGCATGCTGGGTTTTCATGTGATATTTTTTTCTCTTTCTTTATAGTTTCTAATATTTCTCTAATAAATATATATACTTAATATACTAACTCACCCTGTGTAGTTAAATTTCAAAGTAGTTTTCAAGGCCTTTAAAATCCTCATAATTCTTTATAAACACAGTAAAAGTCCAACTTAATCAAATCCATGAAGAATGGGTTGTTCTGATTAATTTAATTTTAGGATGAACTAGGGTTTAAGCTGGAGACTCTTTTTTCATAGGCTCATTACAATCTTACTGTAATCTCATTTTTTTCACTTTTGATATGCAAAGCAGTAAACAATAATTTTAAAAAACCAGAAGAGTAAAGTAATTTACATCTTTAAAAGGCATTATCCTTTACCTAACTGGTATTCAGATTTGTTTGAAAGGACATTAGAGACTGTTCAGTTGATCAAAATATTTATTGAGGACCCATTATGTGGCAGGAGTTATATTAGATTCTGGGGATAGAGTGGTGAACAAGAGAAATTCCTCTTTCATGGAGTTTACAGTCACCTGGTGTGTTTTATACATAATTTTATCAATAGATAGTTCTGTGTAAACGTTTCCACTTAATGAGGAGTTCTGCTGCTTTCTAGTGCTATTTTTTTAGCTAATTATTATGTCAGTGCATTTTAAAAATATTTATCTTTGCCTGTTATTTTATTTTATTTTTTAATTTATTTATTTACTTTGGCTGCATTGGGTCTTCGTTGCTGCGTGTGGGCTTTCTCTAGTTGCGGCGAGCAGGGGCTGCTCTTTGTTGCAGTGCAGGGGCTGGGCTTCTCATTGCAGGGGCTTCTCTTGTTGCGGAGCATAGGCTCTAGGCGCGCGGGCTTCAGTAGTTGTGGCACGCGGACTCTAGAGCACAGGCTCAGTAGCTGTGGCACGTGGGCTTAGTTACTTCGCGGCATGTGGGATCTTCCTGGACCAGGGCTCGAACCCGTGTCCCCTGCATTGGCAGGTGGATTCTTAACAACTGCACCACCAGGGAAGCCCTGTCAATGCGTTTTTATTTTAGAAGATAAGCAATATTGTTAATTCACAGAAAATTATTTTTTGTGTTGGCCCAAATTTGCCCTCCTTGACTAATAAACATTGTTCTACCTTTAAGAACTTTAGAATAAATCTACCACAACAACTTATCCCCTTCCCCACTTTGTGGGATAGCTCTTGAGGGACAGACTTTCAAATATGTTGAGAAAACTATTATGCAGCTGTAAGGCTTCTCTGGGATAGAACACTGCAGTTCTTTTCATCATTTCTTCTGTGACATGGTTTTAAAATCACATACCATCCTGATTGCTTTCCTCTGGATGCTTTCAACGTTGTCACCCTTTGTTGTTAAAAATAAGTTACTCCCAATTTCCTATTTTCAATAGAGTAGAGTGAACATAATTGACTCTTTGATGTGTGAGGGTCTGGTATAGTCTGAAAGCAATTACACTGACCTTGAATACTTATTCTACTATACTGTAAGTATCATTATAGAAAAAAATAGGAGCTTGTACTAAATCTTTACCAACCCTTGGATATATCTTAGAAGATTTTTTGAAAGTGAGTTAATTTTCCTTCTTAGTTGTCTTTTTCTTTTGATAGTGAAGTATGGTTTATTAAGATAACAAATATCAAAAGTAAAACATGATTAATTGTGAAATTCATCATGCATATAATCTGTTTTTCTTCTCTAGTAAACTGTGAACTTTCTGAGGGCAAGGATTATGTCTTATTTGTTTTTTTAAATCTCCAGCAGTTAGCACAGTCCTAGATGTATATGATCGATGCCCAGTAAATATTTGCTGACCATTAATGCCTTATATAAGAAATAAAGATCTTGTAAAATGAAACAAATTCCAGTTTTTAGAATATATTGAAGAATCAGTAATATAGAATTGGACCTTAATTTTATCCTAACCTGAAAAGAGTAACCTTAGTATATTAGTTAGCAGTATTCACCAAGGAAGTGTGTTGGGTGGGAACGCATTTACTTCTAAGTGACTGAAAACCCAATTAGCAATGACTCAAACAATAAGAACTTTAATATTTGCTTAAGAAGCCTGAAGAAACTGGTCCTGGAGCTATTTGAGCAGCTCAGTGATACCATCTAGGTCCCAGGCTTTTTTGCCCTTCTGTTGCCATTCTTGGCCTGTTAGCTTTTTGAGGTAAGAGGCTTACTGCCTGTGGTTACAACATGCCTGCCCCCTCCAGACATCAAGGCTGCACGCAGAGAGAGGAAACCAAGGAAGGCCAAGGCTCTTAAAAAGCCTCTTTACATGTCTTTTCTTTGAAGAAAAATATTTTTCCAGAAGCCTCCCAGCAAATTTCCCCTTATATCTAACTGGCCAAAACCTGAGTCATATCTCTAGGAAGCAAGCAAAGGAGTAAAGTTGTGGGAATGACTGTGGATTAGTTAAACAACAGCTTATGCCACAAGTAGAAAATACACATATATTACAAAAAGATCCCATGACAGGAGATCAGGACCTCCCCTGATAACGTCAGGGGAGCCAAATTATAAAGACCCATCTAAAAAGATCACTGATAATATTGGGGTTACACTGTTGCATAACTTATTCAAACAGATGAACCATCACCTGTCAATCACTTTTAGAAGAACTGACGAACCTTGTTATTTTTTCTAGTTTTTATAAATTAAACAGGCTGTGTCTTTATCACAAAGCTATTTTTATTTTTTCTCCTTCCTTTCAGGAGTCCTATCCAAAGAAGAGGAATTACACTATGGAAATTGTACCATCTGCTTCTCTGGATACATTTCCTTCAGAAAATGAGAACTTTCTATGTGATCTCATGGACACAGCAGTTACAAAGAAACCTTGCTCCTTAGAAATTGCAAGGGCCCCTTCTCCAAGAACTGGTAATATTTCTTACTGACATTTGGACCAATTCAATTTATATGCCTGCATATGTGAAGATGTGTCATTAATATTTAGATTTCCCACAATATTTAAAAAATGAAAGTGCCCCAATATAGTCACAATGATTTTTACTTTTATTTTTTTGCATTTTGAAGTGAGTCCAGGTAAGTTAGAGCATTTTTGATGTGAAGTCTCTTAACTTCTTGGCAAGACCCTCATGGAGATGGTTCTGTCATGGTGAAGACACTGAAACCTTTTAATAGTGAAAAACCTTCTAGGTCAGATACAAAACTTTGGGTCCTTTAGAGTTCATAGCAAATTTGGTAGCAAGAGTCTTTCAATATACTTTCCTGCATCGTATCTGCTTACAGGTTATCAAAGCATACTCAGCTACTTTGTGTATTTTATCTCTTTTGTGGTATTTTCAGATCCATTGTTTTATTTTTTGCATTATAAACTGGTGAGCAAGGCAAACAAATATTATGCCTATTTTACTGATAAGGAGATTGGAGCTAAGTGTCTTATTTAAGGTCTGTACATTGGGGGGCCTTTGCTTGAACATGAGTTTTTGACTGCCATCATGTTTGCGTTCTGTTCCTTTGCCACTGCCTCTAAGAAAGAATGCACAGTAGTTAACATGAAAGCTAATGAGGGAGGAAAGCTTCAAGTGGGTGGTCAGCATATTCAAAGCTGCAAAGAAGTTGTAGGAGAAGTTCTGAGGGGAGGCTTTTTTTTTTTTTTTTTGGTTTGATAATCCAATTGCTGCCTATCTTTGAATAGTAAGTTTAAGAAGTGATGTGATAAGACCAGATTTCTAGAAGTTAACAGTGAGACACTCGGAAATGCAAAATAAGGAAATGGGAGTGGAGAATACAGGTTACCCTTTGAAGAGGATTAGAAGAGATATGATGCTAACATGAAAAGAAAGTGGTACGAAGGAGGAATGGATAGTTTATTTTAGGATAAGTAAGACTTGGTCAGGTTTACAAGTTGGAGGAATTTGCTGGTGGAGAGCAAGAGATTGAAGACAAAGAGTGAAAAGAGAGAATTGAATAGGTAGAAATTAAGACTGAGCTAGTCTAAGAAAACACAGGCATTGCTTCTCTCAGAGAGAAGAGAAGATAGAGCATTATGAATACAAAGAAAATAGTACTTCCATATGGGTTCAATTTCTGAGTACTGTAAAAGGTTATTGACTGAAAAGAAGAGCTAGATGTTGAGAAGGGTTAAAGTAAAATTCAGAAATACCATTTTAAGTAATAGGCTATGGTATTTTATAGAAGTGAACAAGTTGATTTTTGAGAAGCATTGAGGCCAGCGTGTTGTATGAATCATAAGCATGCAGAAAGAATATTTTAGGATGAGGTAAGAGCATAATCATGAAAATAGTTAAAGTTTATTGAGCATTTACTGTGTGCCAGATACTATTATAAGTGCTTTATATACATTATTTCACATAATTCTTACAATGCTGTAAGGTAATAATGCCATTATTCCCAATTTACAGTGAGGAAAGTGAGGCACCGAAATATTAGGTAACCTTCCAAGGTTACATGTTAACAGCGGATGGTTCTGGGACTTGAACTTGTGTTGTCCACTTGTACTCTTAAACACTCTGTTAGTTATGCTGCTGCATTATATTAGGAGATAAAGTGGAATAGAAAGTGTGAACCAAGTACTGAAATCCTCAAGAAATGTGGAGGTATGCCTGGAAGTCCACATATGATAACAATAAAATCAGAAAATGTATGTTATAATAGGATAGCATAATCATCAGATGAGCAGCAGATTTCGGATGAAGGTAGAATAGTGAGTGATTCAGAAGCAATCATGGAGAGTGAAGACAGTGCTGAGAGATGATAAGAATGAGAGTTGAATGAAAGATCTTCTGTAGGAGAGGTCACAGGGGAAAATAGTGGGGAAATCAGGGGCAAAGCTCAGTTAATGTAGGAAAATGGACAGTATATATGTATGAAAATTTAAAAGAGCCTTAATTAGGGAATGGGGGTAAGGGTGTTAAGTTAGGGCTGGTGGAAGCAGGAATGAAAGCATTGTGTATTCATTAAACAAAAACGAATTGAGTTCCTTCACATGCCAGGCATTGCTTTGCATGCTGAGGATACAGGGATGAAAAAGGCATGTACCCAGGTAACAAGACTAATAGGCTTAGAAAAACTCTCCTGCTGAAAACCAATAAACGTGCTGGATAAAAATACAGAAAAGGAAAACTTAAAAGCATCAAAAAGGTGACAGAAAGATTATGTAACGCAAATAACATTTAAATTAGGAACTTCTTTTTATCAGTATATTAATAAGAAATAATCAGGCAGTACATTGGTGAATGTGGGAAGCCAGTGGAGCATTAAAGCCACTTTTGTCCTGAGGGAATTTGCTGAACCTGCTGTTGAACTTTGGTGCTCAAGTCCTATGGGTTTGTGTGCAGAAAACAAATCTCTGTGCCTGCTCAGCATGAGGATTCTAATAGGAAATCCTTCCTCCATAGAGCTAGGAGTACAGGGGCTACACCCTCACAGTAATCAGAAATAGTCCTGCCTCATAACCTTCATTCTAAGGAGACTGCAAGGTCTGAAAAGATGATTTGTTGTGAGCAGAACAAGGGGAGAAATTCCTGAGGAGTTGTAACCATGAGCTGGTCCTCACACAGGTTTCCACCCCAAACGTATCATCCATATGGTCTAAAAAACATCAGTCCATGAATTTAGTTTAAAGTAATACCCTCAGTCATCAAGCAGAAGCAAATGTAAACGTCTAGAGAGGAATGTATTATCTTCCTAGGCCCCAAATAATTTCTTTAAATACTTTTGCAATTAAAATGATCAGTTTACAAAGATTAAGCCTAAAAGAAAAAGATCCCCAAACAAGAATAAACAGAAATAAGAACGAACAGATACACATCTGAAAGACTTCAAATACTGGAATTATCAGATACAGACTATAAAATGACCATGCTATTATAAATAAAAGATAAGCTTGAAGGTATTTTGAGGAATATAAGATGGCAGATATCTTTGCCGTCATTTTTGGAAAATATAATCCTCCACAGTCTGCCCTCTGGTCACAGTGATTTATATCCTTTTCCTTTGCAAATTACACTGATTTTTTTCCTTCAAGATTCCCAAACATCAGCCCATTACTGCATGAACTCCCAGACTAGGTTCAGGTATTTGTGAGTCACCCTGGTGCAGTTCTTATGGTATAGGTCCTTGACTACCTTTGCTCTTGGCAATGGTGACCTGTGAACTAAAGAGACAAGTTACCAGTCTCCTGTCCTATAACATATAAGAGTGGGAAAGGCATAGGAAAACCACAATTGACACTCCCATTCAAACACAGGGAAAATAGGGCATACAGCCATCACTAGTCTGTGGGAATTCTGAATCTAATCAAGCACAGTTACTTGATTAAGGCTTAGTACAATGGAGTAGTAATTGTTTTCTGTGGCTCTTGGTTCCACCCTCCAAGTCATTCTTCTTTTTCCATAAAAAGTAACCCATGTTTACAGCTGAGTGAGTATCTTTCTCACTTGCTTACTGTCTATAGAAGATTAGGGGTCAAAAGACCTCTTTTCATTTTTTATTATCTCTTTTCATTTTATATTACAGAGGTAATCTACTTGATCTACTTTCTTTTAAAACTTTGTGGACTTTCTGTGTTTCAATTTATACTTCATTAGACAAAAGCTTATATTTCAGATAAGTTTTCCTCTGCCTTGTGCTCCTTATAAGAATTCTGTGAGACAATGTCCTTGAGGTTCGTAGGAACCCTGTTATTAAACAAGGAGGATCTATGAGGCATGCCCTTAAATCCTTAGACGGTCTTTTGTCTGGCTTAAAGTTTCTACGTGGCACTACCTGAGATCTTTCTTAGGTCTTAACATATGATCTTGTGTCTCACCCACATTTGGTCATTGGCCTTATTTATTTGAGGATTGTTTGCCGTTTGGAGCAGCTAGAAATGAGAAACCAGTTTTGTTTTTGTACCCAGAAATTTCTGGCCTCTTTGTATTTAGTGGGTCATTCTTTAGTTCCTCTCTCTACTGGCATGTTATCGTGGGCAGCCAGATGAAGCTGGGTTGACTTTAAATATTCTGCCTGGAAATCTCTTTAGCTAGATCATAGAGTTCATTTGGTTCAATTTCTTTTCTCAGTGTTATTGCAGAAGTCAATGTTGCCAAACTTTCCTCTGCTTTACTATAAATGACTCCCTGCCATTAGGTTCCAATTATTACATTTGCTGTCCTATTTAAGCCTTCAACAACAGCTTTCTGTTAGCTTTTTAGACTTCCACGAATCCTCTCCTTGGCCTTTAGCCTTTCACAAGCACTCATTTTGAGGCTCTTCCAGCTTTTGCCTGCTGCCTCATTCACAAAATTAGTGCCATGTATTTTAAATTTTTATTGTGGCAGCACCCTGTTTTCAAGTATTAGAATCTGTTCTGCTTATTGATTGCTATATAACAAACCACCTCAACACTTAATGTTTGAGCATTTATTTTGCTTATAAATCTGCATTTTGGGAAGGGCTTGGCAGGGATAGCGTCTTTCTGCCCCAAGTGGTATCAACTGGGGCAACTTGACTGGGGGCTGGAGGATCTATTCTCAAGACAGATCCTTACTCATATGGCTGGAATGGCCTACTTGGACTTCAGCATGGTATGTAAAAGTGTTCCAAGAGCAAGTATCCTAAGAGAATGAGGCAGAAGCTATGTTACTTCTTATAACTTAGCTTCAGAAGGCAATATCACTTCCATTGTAGACAAGAGCCTTCATATATTTAACTGGAGGGAATTTAATTCCCCTACCCCTTTATGGAAAAGTGTTATTGAAGTCATATCATAACAAGATATTCTTACAGATACATTTGGAAAATACAAACTTCAACAATGCCTGCGTTGTTTGTTGTTATTGTTGTTTTCTAAGTGGGATGAGAGTTAATTTGCATGGGTACATAATTTTCCCCAATTGTGTTCAATCATTTGGATTCAGTATAAAAGAAACCAATCTGCTCAGCTGACCCAGGCTTAATTTATAATGATTGGTGGTCTTTGCACTTTGGACTGTGATTGTGAATTCTAGGGGTGAGGGAGTCCAGAATTTAAAATGGAAGAATTTTTTTTTAATGATAGGAATACGGATGAATATGAGAGTCAGAGCAGTTTCTGTTCCAGTTCTAGATGGAACCTTATCAAGTGAACCTCACAAAATTCCCCTCCATAAACAACATAGCAGGTAGAAGGGAGCATCAGTATAACTGTCATCTGGCTGGATGAGGAAACAGTTCACGTCTTTTCCTTCTGTTGATTCCATTAACCTGTACCTTAGGTTTTGCCTGGATCCAGTTACTTCCAAGTCTCTCATTCTGCTATGCTTAGCTTTGCCTTCTTAGGACCAACTAATTAAGCTCATGAACTTAGGGGAAGTTACGGACTTCTCTTAGAGTTACTGATGTTTTCTCTTTGTTACTAAGTCCCTTATTATCTAAAGGTAGGACTTCTAGAAGAGGAGACCTCTGTTGATGCACATGAGTCATTTGGAGGCCCTCAGATTGAACTGGGTAGGTAACTACCCTACAGTTCCTCACTTAATAAACATTTATTGAGTGCCTCTGGTGTTCTAGGTCTCATGCTGCATGTTGCAGAAGAAACAGAGTGAAAGGTAAAAGTCCTGATATTTAGGAGCTTAGAATGTGTTAAAATTAAGGGTAATAAGTTCAATGAGAGAGGTGAGCATAAGGTGTTCCAGGAGAGTAGAAGAGGAGGTAGTGCCTGATCTGAGCCTCAAAGAAGGAAGAGTTAGATGAATGAATGGGAAATATATGGCTCTCTAGGCCAGGAAATAGTGTGTACAGAGATTCAGATGTGTGGAAGAACATACTGCATTCACAGACTATGCCCAATATAGCATGGTTAGAGCATAGAATGAGACTAGGGAAAAATGCATAAAAAAAGAAGTGACATGCTGAAGGTTGGATAGCAGAGTCAAACCACTGACAGACTTTAAGGAGGGACATGATAGATTTTTGTGTTTTAGAACGATCTCTCAGGAAGCAGTGTGGGGGATAGATTGAACAAAGATGAGGCTAGAGGCAGGAGGATTAATTAGGAGATCAATGTGCAGTCTCAGCAGAAAATGATGATGGCCAGGAGAAAGGCAATGCCAATGAAGAGGGGGAAGCGGGAGCAGAGCTGAGAGGTATGTAGGAGTGAAGCTCACCCCTTCCCCCCGTGGGATTCTGCCATTTGGAAAATAGTAGCCAAGGGAACTAAAGAATTATATCTTAGGGTATGTATTCTACAGTTTTTGGTTAACTGTGCTGGATAACTTGGCTCAGTTTTACAGACAAAATGAGGATTTCTACACATACAGGAACTGCATTCTGAAGCTTTCCCTGGAGAGAAAGAAAGACAGTGAGGAATAGAGAGAGACAAAGATAGAGATGGAGAGAGTGGAGGGAGGGATGACCATTTCTTTAGAGGGACGGTGATGACTTGATTTGTGTCCTCATCCCCCCCACCAAAAAGGTGTATTGGAACCCCTAGTACTCCTAGTACCTCAGAATGTGACCTTATTTGGAGAATTGGAGACAAGGTCTTTATAGAGATCATCAAGTTAAAATGAAGTCTTTAGGTGGGCCCTAATCCAAAATGACCCATAAAAAAGAAGACACAGAGACGTGCAAAGAGGGAAGACAATGTGAAGAGACATGGGGAGAAGATGGCCATGTACAAGCCAAGGAGCGAGGCCTGGAACAGGTCCTTTCTTCACAACCCTCAGGAAGAACTAGTTCTGCCAACACCTTGATTTTGGACTTCCAGCCTCTAGAACTGTGAGAAAATACATTTCTGTTGTTTTAAACACCAGGTTAGTAGCAGCCTGAAGAAAGAAATACAGGGGCTGTAACTGAGCACACAAACTCAATACCTAGATGGGAGAGGTGAATTAGGGTGTTGGGGTCTACAGGGGCAGGTCGTGCCCGGGCCTGCTTGTCTCAGAGGCTGTGCAGCCTGAGGGTCTTGGCTGTAACTGCCATTGTCATTCATGGGTATGGAATATGTATTTTCCTCAGAAAATCAGTTAAGTATGGCTGTTAGTTCCCTCTCTGTGGTCTCTTTTACTTATTAACTAGATGAGCTAGTACAAAACAGGTCTCATCCTGACCACAAGAAAAAATTTTTTATCATATCAACTGGTTTAATTTAAATATGAAAGCAACTTATTAGTAAATCTATATTCAACAAGATTTTACAATTCAACCAGAAAATGAAGTATACTCACTGCAAGGAGCATTTTACTCATGCCTCAATGACTACAGATTTATATGGAATAAAGAATAATATTGCTCTAGTACTAGGCTCATTAAATAAAGATGAACAGGAATCCAGTCCTTGCTTGGTAAATTTTCTAAGACTTATGTTTACTCAGTCAGTATTGAATCATATTTATTTCCCTTATTGCATCGAGCAAAGGACCTTACATAATCGTAGTGGTGACTCAGTTACATAAATGAATGAATGAATCATTAAATGAGTGAATGAATGAATGAATATCACCCTTAAAATAAAATGGCTATGATAGCAGAAAAATCCCTTATGAAATAGTCAGGTGCCATCAAAGATAATGTTTTCTTATCTGCCTTTCATTTACACAGGGGAATTTTTCCATTTTATGGTTACTAGGCAACCTGTTATTTTGAATCACTTAGTACGGGCTTTGCTAATAAATCCATTTTGATTAATGAGCAATTTACAACAACACCAGTGAAGACTGTTCCAATCCTGTTGGGTAAGAATAAATGATCTCTGATAAAAAGGACACAATCAATAGTACCATGCCAGGATAGTGTGGGTCTCGGTTACCTTTATTCAATTTGCTAATGTGCTCACTGAACTATGGTCAACCTGAAACGAAAATGTCATGTGGTGAACAATCCTCCACACCTCACTACACCTCCCCCAGTATCCTGAAATAGGTAGTAGTGTGAGGGTGGTTCTGTAACTTATTTATACCAAAATATTTTTTGAAATGGTGGAGCTTTCTTAATTCTAATGCCAAATTTTTGAAATTAAAAGAATTCAGACTGGACTAGGGCTAATGTTTATCTCTGCTAAGCAAGTGGATAGTGTCAACATGAGTTCTGTGGGTATGTTTAACTCATTTAAGAGAGCAAACTATTTTTAAGCCCCTTGAAAGCATTCTTTAACATACAAACAACTGGCCTTGCTGTTAAGAACCATTTTTATCAAACAGCGATTATTTATTTGCCATTGGCTCTGTGCTGTCTTAGCCATTTATTAAGGCAGATCTCTGTGTGGTAAATTTGTAACCCAGTGTTAGTTTATAGAAGGGCAAAGAGAGAAAACTAGGGCAGCAGTACCTGCAGTGAAATCCTGGTAAATTAACCATTTTTTCATCCATATGGACAGTTAACTAATTTGAAAATGTAGTCATCTCAGTTTGATCAAATTGGGGGAAGTTTGTTGTATTTGGAAAACAGCATCCTAAACAAAAAGAACATTATCCCTTTTTTTCCTCAGATCAATTTTACTTGTTCTATACATGAATAACATGAATCATAGACTCATAAGATTTCTAAAAATACAATGAACTCTTATTAAAGTGATTATGTGGGGGACATAAGCTTTTTCTGATGTCATATATGGTATCCTATGGAACAGAGATTCTCTACAGTGTCAGAATATATATAATAATGAGGTAAACATTCATTAATTCATAAATTCATGCTCACCAAATTCAAGCAGGCCCTCCACACTACATCAGTCCACTCTTCCTTTACTCTCCTCAAACCTCAGATACTTTATCCTACCTTGTCTCTTACTCTCAGCAGATGACCTCATATTTTAATTAATAAAGAAAATTGGAGCAACAAGGACCTACTGTATGGCACAGGGACTGTATTCAGTATCTTGTAATAGCCTATAATGGAAAAGAATATGAAAAAGAATATATTTATGCATATATATATATGCATAACTGAATCACTTTGCTATACACCTGCATCTAACACAACATTGTAAATTAACTAAACTTCAAAAAAAATGGTTTAAAAAAAAAAGAAAATCAGAGCCATCAGGTGGAAGTGTAACATCCTCCACCAAGTCTACAAGTACAACTGCCCCTGCACCCTTCTCCTGCCTATTCCTCCTGTTAAAATAGAGGGTATTTTTCTCATGCTATGTATGGAAGGTCAGCTCCAACCTCTGTGCTCCATGTCTCTGCCTTCCCGGGAATTTGACCCTTTCATTCACTCCTTCTCTCTCCTGTGTTTTTTGTTGTTGTTTTTTAAAAATTTTATTTATTTATTTATTTTTGGCTGCATTGGGTCTTCGTTGCTGCGCGCGGGCTTTCTCTAGTTGCGGCAAGCAGGGGCTACTCTTCGTTGTGGTGTGCAGGCTTCTCATTGTGGTGGCTTCTCACGTTGCAGAGCAATGGCTCTAGGCATGCGGGCTTCAGTAGCTGTGGCACGCGGGCTCAGTAGTTGTGGCTCGTGGTCTCTAGAGTGCAGGCTCAGTTGTTGTGGCGCACAGGCTTAGTTGCTCCGCGGCATGTGGGATCTTCCCGGACCAGGGCTTGAACCTGTGTCCCCTCCATTGGCAGGCAGGTTCTTAACCACTGCGCCGCCAGGGAAGCCCTCCTGTGTTTTTAATTGTCCTTCTTCCCTGGGCTATGCACAGTAACATTTAAATCTGTTTAAGTCTTTTTCATTTGAAAAACAATAACGAACAACAGAAACAACTAATAATGAAAGTGACAAATAAAGAACTAAAAACTTCCCTGATCCCACTTGATTCCTCAGCTGCTATTCTTTTCTCTATCCCCTTCACATTCTTAGTATGTTCATTTTCTTCCTTAACCTTTCACTTCTCAGCCCACCTTGTCTGGTTTCCAGTCCTCACTGCTCTGTTGAAAGGTGCTTTCTAGGAGGCCAGTGCCTCATCCATTAGGCTACTGGGGCTGACGAAAGGTGCTTTCTAAAGGTACCAATGACCTTGATGTCACAAAATCTGAAGGACATGTCTCAAACCTCATTTCTCTTAACCTCTCAGCAGCATTTCACAGGTTAGTGACACCTCCATCTTGAGATCTTTTCTTCCCTTTGCTGTTCAAGGGAGATTTTCATCTTATTATGCTGTTCTCTCTATATATAGACAGCCGATATTTTTCTGCAAGGTTCTAAAAGTTGAGAGTTCCTCAAGGCTCAAAGTCCTCCCTTTTCTATTTACTTTTCCCTCTTCCTAAGTGATCTCATCCATAGTATGACTTCTGTTACAATCAACATGCTGAAGACTCCCAACTATTTCTCTCTGGTCTAGACCACTTCCTCTCAATTCCAGCCTCATCCATCCATCCATTCATCCATCTGTCCATCTATTGAATGTCTCCACTTATATGTCTCAAAAATACCTTGACCCCAAAATTACACTTATGTCTTTCCCTCCAAACTTGCTCTTCATGCAGGGTTCCTTCTCTTAGTGAATGACTTAATCATTCATCTGATTGCAGAAGCCCGAGTGTCATTCTTTCCATCTCCATCTTCGTTAGCTTCCATATTCAATCAATCACCAAGTCTTGTGGTTTTTAACTGGAATAGGTTGTAGGGTGAGGGTAATTCTGTAACTTACTATTGATCCCTAACTACTTCTCAAATCTATCTGCTTCTCTTAATCTCTACCATCACCAATTACTCTTCTGGATTATTATTATTATTATTTTATTTATTTATTATTTTTTTTTTTGCGGTACGCGGGCCTCTCACTGTTGTGGCCTCTCCCGTTGCGGAGCACAGGCTCCGGACGCGCAGGCTCAGCGGCCATGGCTCACGGGCCTAGCCGCTCCGCGGCATGTGGGATCTTCCTGGACCGGGGCACTAACCCGTGTCCTCTGCATCGGCAGGCGGACTCTCAACCACTGCGCCACCAGGGAAGCCCCTGGATTATTTTAATAATAAAATATTATTTGCCTATTTGCCTTCCTTGAATTTATTATTCATGTTGCAGCCAAATCTGAGTGTATCACTCCTCTCTTAGTGACATGCCACTGCTCTTAGAAAGATGACCCAAATCCCTAGTAAGGTTCGAAAGGCCCTGAATAAGGTGATTTTTTTTTTTTCCTTTTCATTTCACACAATGTCCTCATGTCACACCAGTCTCTACCTTTCCAACTGTCCCTCTTTAGTTCCTTTTAGTTCTTTAATAGGGGCAGCTCCTTTCTATCTGTGGGCCTTCACATGCCTGAAGAAATGTCTGTTTCTACTGTCCCTTTTCCTTCTCCTTCTCCCAAGTAAATAACTTGTATTATTATTCAGGGAAACCACCTTTGTGGGAACCCACACATACCTGTGCCCCAGACTAAGTATGTATATGGATGCCTCTGTTTTCTAATTTATAAGCACCTTCTAATTTTATTTTCCTTTAGACCCCTTAGTTTTGATTGAGATTATGTAATTATTTGGGGGTTACTTATTGTAATATCTGTTTTTAGTTTTTTATCTCATAGAGTTCACAATCTTGCCTGTTCTCCAATTGCAACCATAGTTTCTAGCAAAATCGCTGCAACATAAAAGACACTCAGTAAATATTAATGAAAAAATAATAATAGCTAATGTTATTGACTACTTATTTTATGCATATTAACTTATTTAATCTTAAGCTATGTATGAAGTAAGTAGTTTTATCATTACTATTTTGCAGAAAGGGAAACAAGGCACAGAAAAGCTTGGAGCTTTCTAGAAAATGGCAGTGCTGGAATTTGCATACAGGATATTTTACTCTAGAGATCATATTCTTAGCTGCATTCACAATTAATTAATTAATTAGTTAAACACGTGATTTTGAGTTTTTTTTGTTTTTTTGATTTGCAGGATAAATCTTGAATTTTTCTTTTCAAACAAAATAGAAAGAGTTGGAAACTTGTTTAGTGGTTTGTGATAGAGCTATATTGTGCCCATCTGTGAAGTGGTACTGAGGAATGTTCTAATCAGTCTAAAATAAGTGGATGAATTGAGACAACCCCAAAGTCAAAACAAGTGAATGCTTAAGTAATAATGATAAAAGGATAAAATCATATATAACCATTAAAAATAACGTTTTCAAATAATATCTACTTATTCAAATTTTTTAAATGGCACATAGTTGCCCCTGAATAAATAGCTGTTGAATGAATGAATGTATATTTACCATTTGATACAAATTTGGTTGCAAACTAATATTATGTGTATGTGCATGGAAAAAAAAAAGACCAGGAAGATATCATAGTCATTTTACTATCTCTAGATGCTAGGATAACATGTAATTTTAATTTTTTTCATACCTTTTTTTATTGTCCAGAATTTCTACAGTTAACACATACTGTTTTTATAATTAGAAAATTAAAAATAACTTAGTTCATCTAGAAAGTTACAGTAGCTAATGTCAAAACAATTCACACTTACCTAGTTAATGTTAAATGTGTAGGTGATTTCCATCTTTGAAGAAAGTTGAATAGACTAAGGATGGATACTGTCTATAAAATACTGAAACTTCCTTGCAATAAACCTTTATCTGTTAAAGATTGGTTTTTAACTTATGGTTTTGCTCATATTCAGAATATTTTAATTTAGATTATCTTGTTTGGTGGACTGGTTGAACACTTGACGAGTTATTCTCAATGCTTGTAAAAGAGAAAATATTATTATAGCTCATGGGAATTTACAGTTGTGCAATTTCAGTCCACTCATGATTAAGCTGTTATTTCATGGACTCCCTTATTAATGTTGTTCTGTTTAGCAGCTGCTACATATAGCATTAAGGTGGAAATAACATTACACTAAAATTATAGTCTTAAAGAAATCTTGTATAATGCTTGTAGTCTTATATTTAAAATCTTTTTTTTTTCTCCCTACACTGTCTAGACATGTCAGATTCATCTACTGGCAAGCTCACTGATTCATTTTATAGTCTTTTCCATAGAGGCTGTGTTATTAATGTAATACTACATTAAGACTACTAATTCTCTCTTTAGGTACTCCTACATTCTTAATTAAGTAACATTAGCAAAATTAACTGCCACCCAACTACAGTCACATTATACATTTAAAAAGTAACCATTTTACATTAATATATTTTATGCTAGATTTTATCCAATATTTTACATTTGTATTAGAATACATAAATCTAAGAAACTCATAATAGATTGTTTTGTTTTTCTGTTGGTCTCTCAGAAGTAATTTATAACAAATGGAAAAGACAGAAAAAGCTTCTTCTTTTGTATTACTTTTGGGTATTGACAGACTAAGTTTGAATAGTTAAGAAGAGTAGAGAATTAAAAGTAATTTTATTTAATCTCAGTCAAGAATTAATGCACTAAAAATTTCCAGATCTATCATTTCATTACATTTATCATCGTATCTCCTATTGCAGTAGAGGAAACTACATCAAAACAGATGAATAATTTGTTGAAAGAGATGAGAATTCACTGTGACTGTCAGCGTATTTATTATTCATAGCTCTTCCCCAGTGCTGCAAAGTACTGTTTAGAACTGTCTCTTTTCATAAGATTTATTCATTTATTCATTCATTTGTTCCACAACTATTTATTGAGGACTTACTATTTTCCAGGTCCTTAGGTGTATGAGACATGAAGAAAAAGAAAACATATTAGACATGAAATAATAGGAGAGGTTTTATCTATAATATATTGCTAAATAAAAGCTCAAAGCATTCTAGATACTGGGAGTCAAAAGGACTCAAATAGACCATTATTGCATCCAGAGTTATATATTTTACTGCCAGAGTTGGCCACATTCATTCTCTGTAGGAGATCCTATTCTGTTCTTTATACACAGAACCCAGAGAAGAAACTGCAGGTGCCATTTAATCACATAGGTTTTCTATGCTTTTAATTTCTATAGAACCATTCAATTCATTACCAAATAGTCACCTAGTGTCTCTCACCTGTGAATAAAGGAAATGAAATGAGAATAATGGAATGCTAAAAACTGTGCCACAAACAAGTCAGGAGAAGTGAACTAGCTAGCATTCCTTTCCATAGAAAATTGAAAAGTACTAAGCAGACATTGTCACAGGCAAGAATGAGGTTCCTGGATCATCATATCAGGTGAAGCATACTTTGATTACTGTAACCGAGTGTGGAAAAATGTGATTCGTCTAAATTCTGAGATATAGCAACACAGAAATTTTTCTGAATAGATAAGCTCATTTTGAATATCTTTTAACTAATTGTCTGCCTTAGGAAATCCTGTTGGATTGTTGTTATTTTTTAGTATAATATAAAAATTTTCAACATAGTCACTAATACAATGCTTACTTTTTCTTCTAGTAGCTTTTTAAAAATAAGTTTATGTTCTCATCATAAAATTAAATAAATTATTTTAGTAATTTTGTGCAAGAATAAAGTATTTTCCCCGAATCCTACCTATCAGAGCAACTAATGTTAACTTTCTGGTTTATTCCTTTCCCATTTTTTTTTGTTGTTGTTGCTGTGCACAGCTTTCCCATAATTGAGAATGAACATCTGGTATATATACATTTGTATTGTATTGATTTTTAAATCAATTATATGTTTTTCTGATCATATAAGTATAATATGACCTGTCAACTTGGCAGGATCTGTCAGATTTATTTTAAAGTGACCCTTCCCCAGTTTTCCAATGCATCAAAACAATGATGAAGGATAAAATTTATAATGAGAAAATTATAAATTTTGGCTGTGCTGAAAAACAAAGACAATATCTCCATGCTCAATCAGATCAGAAACACAAAATAGAAAGTGGAATCTAAATGGCAGACCAGCTGGTGACTGGGCCCAGAAATGGGAAGGGTCTGTAGGGAGATTGTATCCCTCAGGGTAATGGAATCTAAAAAATGCTTCACCTGAAGTGGGAGCCAGAAGTCAGGCCTACTGCTGAAGTGCAGCTAGGGTGTTAAATTTCCCCCAGAGAGTAAGAAAAGTACACTAAAGAACTAGAGAAACAAATACATTTAATGACTTTTGAATTTTTTTTTGTTTGTTAAAAGCATTTCCAGTAAAAATTTTAAGAGAAATCACTAAAAATTAGAAACATATTTTTATATCTTCCAAACCAATAATGGAAAATAAAAGAATAAAGGAATCTTTATTAATTATAAAGTCCCTAAATCTGGAAGAAATAAGTAAAGCAAAGAGTAACCCTGGTGAACCAAAAATACAAAATAGAAAATAATTAATGAAAGACAAAGATGATCATATTGGATGTAATTTTAAAAATCTTGCTATGTGTTTTTTACAGGAGTCAAATCTAAATGAAAATGATACAACTGGGGTTAAAAAAGCAAAAGATCAAGCAAAACCAACCTAAGGAAAGGCATTGAAGCAATATTATCAATCAAAATATAGTTGAAAGTTAAAAACAAAAGAGATAAAGAGAGGTACGGTATAACAACAAAAGGGTAAAACACAATACCAAGAAGGTTATAAAAGTTATAAATTTTTCACACACAGCCTTGCCTTGAAATATTAGAAGCCAAAATTGATAGGACTTTGAATAAAAACTGAAATTCACAATTTGTGTAAGATTTTAATATACCATATTTCAGAATATTGAAAAATGAAGAAACATAAGAATGTAGACTGTTGAATAATACAATTAACAAGCTTGATTTAATATCTAGAACTATTTACCCATCAATAGACAATACATATGTCTTCTCACGCCAACATAAACACTTAGAAAAATTGACCATTTACTAGGTCACAGAGGCAGTCTCAACACATCAGGGAATCAGGCCCCAATCTCAGATTATAGTGTAATGAAATTAGGAATCAACAATAAAAAATGTAAATCGTTATATTTGAAAAGTTTTTTTCCCCCTTTATTGGATGGCTTACAAATTATAAAAGAAATATATGCTTGTACTACTGAATTAAAGCCTATAATACAATACATAATTTTATAAAGGAATCCTAATCATTTCCCCCATTTTGCCTGATCTTATTGTTCCCACTTCCTAACCCACCTTCATTTAAACAATGCTAACAGCTCAGTCTATATCCTTTAACTGTCTCCTTACACATACTAGCATGGAAAAGCACAAATATGTATATACATATACATTTTGTCCATTTTTACCAAAATAGAATCATACATACCCATTAGTTTGCAACTTTCTTTTTTTCTTTTCTTTTTTTTAACATCTTTATTGGAGTATAATTGCTTTACAATGGTGTGTTAGTTTCTGCTTTATAACATAGTGAATCAGCTATACATATACATATATCCCCATATCTCCTCCCTCTTGCGTCTCCCTCCCACCCTCCCTATCTGACCCCTCTAGGTGGTCACAAAGCACCAAGCTGATCTCCCTGTGCTATGCAGCTGCTTCCCACTAGTTGTATATTATTGTAACCATTCATAGAGAGTGCAGTTGTCTGCAAGCAAACACTATATTTTCACTGTTAATCAGCTGTAGAAACTTGTAGGTCCTCTCCATGCAGTCATACAGTTTGAGAGGGCTAGGAGGCATGAGTTCCAGTAGACCAAGAAAGGCCTGGGGCTTTCCTAAGATGACCAGGGCTTCCCCATTCCCCTCACCTCATCTTCTTTTTCACCTTGTACTTTAATGTCTGGAGAAGTAAAGAAAAGAAAGAGAGACTGGAATATAGTATGTCACAAATTTCATGATGATGGCAACTGTAATTTGCCATGGCACAGCAAACTGAAAAAGCTGTTTGTTGTCTAAAAAAAAATGTAAAGATAAGTAAGTGTAAAATAATGAGGTACATTCAGCAAACACACAGTAAATTTGATAAGAAATTTGCCCTCAACATTCAAAGAATCTGTGGAAATTACTTGCTTAAAATCAAAACTAAATGTCCAACAAAACATCTTAAAACTATTTTTAGTAGGATCCAAGCATGTAATTTAAATTTATGTAATACCACTTTGACTTTCTGTTAATAATGCTGAGTCAGGGAACTTACTTAAACTGGGCAGACATAGTTTTGAAACTGAAAATATTTTATGTCAAATCAAATCAGTTCTTCTAAAAGTGATGAAACATTTTTGTCTATGTGGATATAAATATTAAAGGAAAATTATTGTTAAACTCAATTCAGTTATTTGAAAGATTTTAAATATGTTTAGAATAACTTGGTCATATGAATCTACTTCTTCCACTGTAATTTTATAAAATCTAAATACAGATCATATATTTCCAATGAAAGTTTACTGTCTGAATTGAAATATGCTGAAAGTGAAAATTACACGTCAGATTATGAAGACTTAGTACACAAAAACGAATATAAAATATTTTATTAGTAATTGGAATGACAATATTTTGGATAAATTAGGTTAAACAGATATATTAATAAAATTATTTTTATCTATTTAAAAATTTTTTTAAAATGTGCCTACTATCAAATTTAAAATTACATACATGCTCACATTATATTTCTATTGGACAATGCTGCTATAGAAAAAATTAAATAATTCTGTCTTCTAGAATGGTTGATCTAAATCAGTTTTCTTTTTTTAACATCTTTATTGGACTATAATTGCTTTACAATGGTGTGTTAGTTTCTGCTGTGTAACAAAGGGAATCAGCTATACATATACATGTGTCCCCATATCTCCTCCCTCTCGCATCTCCCTCCCACCCTACCTATCCCAGCCCTCTAGGTGGACACAAAGCACTGAGCTGCTCTCCCTGTGCTATGCGGCTGCTTCCCAGTAGTTATCTATTTACATTTGGTAGTGTATATATGTCCATGCCACTCTCTCACGTTGTCCCAGCTTACCCTTCCCTCTCCCCCGATCCTCAAGTCCATTCACTATGTGTGCGTCTTTATTCCTGTCCTGCCCCTAGGTTCTTCAGAACCTTCTTTTTTTTAGATTCCATATGTATGTGTTAGCATACGGTATTTGTTTTTCTCTTTCTGACTTACTTCACTCTGTATAACAGACTTTAGGTAGATCCACCTCACTAAAAATAACGCAATTTCATTTCTTCTTATGGCTGAGTAATATTCCATTGTATATATGTGCCACATCTTCTTTCTCCATTCATCTGTCCATGGGCACTTAGATTGCTTCCATGTCCCGGCGATTGTAAATAGAGCTGCAATGAATATTGTGGTACATGACTCTTTTTGAATTACAGTTTTCTCAGGGTATATGCCCAGTAATGAGATTGCTGGGTTGTATGGTAGTTCTAGTTTTAGTTTTTTGAGGCACCTCCATACTGTTCTCCATAGTGGCTGTATCAATTTACATTCCCACCAACAGTGCAAGAGGGTTCCCTTTTCTCCACACCCACTCCAGCATTTATCGTTTGTAGATTTTGCATGAGCTGCTTGTATATTTTGGAGATTAATCCTTTGTCAGTTGCTTCGTTTGCAAATATTTTCTCCCATTCTGAGGGTTGTCTTTTCATCTTATTTATGGTTTCCTTTGCTGTGCAAAAGCTTTTAAGTTTCATTAGGTCCCATTTGTTTATTTTTGTTTTTATTTCCATTCCTCTAGGAGGTGGGTCACAAAGGATCTTACTGTGATTTATGCCATAGAATGTTCAGCCTATGTTTTCCTCTATTCGTTTTATAGTGTCTGGCTTTACATTTAGGTCTTGAATCCATCTTGAGTTTATTTCTGTGTATGGTGTTAGGAAGTGTTCTAATTTCATTCTTTTACCTGTAGCTGCCCAGTTTTCCCAGGAGCACTTATTGAAAAGGCTGTCTTTTCTCCCTTGTATACTCTTGCCTCTTTTATCAAAGATAAGGTGACCATATGTGCCTGGTTTTATCTCTGGGCTTTCTATCCTGTTCCATTGATCTATATTTCTGTTTTTGTGCCAGTACCATACTGTCTTGATGACTGTAGCTTTGTAGTATACTCTGAAGTCGGGGAGCCTGATTCCTCCAGGTCCGTTTTTCTTTCTCAAGATTGCTTTGGTTTTTCAGGGTCATTTGTGTTTCCATACAAATTGTGAAATTTTCTGTTCTAGTTCAGTGAAAAATGCCCTTGGTAGTTTGATAGGGATTATATTGAATCTGTAGATTTCTTTGGGTAGTATAGTCATTTTCACAATGTTGATTCTTCAAATCCAAGAACATGGTATATCTCTTCATCTGTTTGTATCATCTCTAATTTCTTTCATCAGTGTCTTATATTTTTCTGCATACAGATCTTTTGTCCCTTGAGGTAGGTTTCTTCCTAAGCATTTTATTCTTTTTGTTGCAGTGGTAAACGGGAGTGTTTCCTTAATTTCTCTTTCAGATTTTTCATCATTAGTGTATAGGAATGAAAGAGATTTCTGTGCATTAATTTTGTGTCCTGCTACTTTACCAGATTCATTGATTAGCTCTAGTAGTTTTCTGGTAGCATCTTGAGGATTCTCTATGTATAGTATCATGTCATCTGCAAACAGTGACAGCTTTACTTCTTCATTTCTGATTTGGTTTCCTTTTATTTCTTTTTCTTCTCTGATTGCTGTGGCTAAAACTTCCTAAATTATGTTGAATAATAGTGGTGAGAGTGGGCAACCTTGTCTTGTTCCTGATCTTAGTGGAAATAGTTTCAGTTTTTCACTATTGAGAACGATGTTGGCTGTGGGTTTGTCAGATATGGCCTTTATTCTGTTGAGGTAAGTTCCCTTTGTGCCTACTTTCTGGAGGGTTTTTATCATAAATGGGTGTTGAATTTTGTCGAAAGCTTTTTCTGCATCTATTGAGATGATCATGTGGTTTTTCTCCTTCAATTTGTTAATATGGTGTATCACATAGATTGATTTGAATATATTGAAGAATCCTTGCATTCCTGGGATAAACCCCACTTGATCATGGTGTATGATCTTCTTAATGTGCTGTTGGATTCTGTTTGCTAGTATTTTGTTGAGGATTTTTGCATCTATGTTCATCAGTGATATTGGCTGTAGTTTTCTTTTTCTGTGGCATCTTTGTCTGGTTTTGGTATCAGGGTGATGGTGGCCTCATATAATGAGTTTGGGAGTGTTACACCCTCTGATATATTTTGGAAGAGTCTGAGAAGGATATATGTTAGCTCTTCTTTAATGTTTGATAGAATTCGCCTGTGAAGCCATCTGGTCATGGGCTTTTGTTTGTTGGAAGATTTTTAATCACAGTCTCAATTTCAGTGCTTGTAATTGGTCTGTTTGTCTTTTCTATTTCTTCATGTTTCAGTCTCAGAAGGTCGTGCTTTCCTAAGAATTTGTCCATTTCTTCCAGGTTGTCCATTTTATTGGTATAAAGTTGCTTCTGGTAATTTCTCATGATCCTTTGTATTTCTGCAGTTTCCGTTGTTACTTCTCCATTTTTTTTTTCTTTTTCGCTACGCGGGCCTCTCACTGTTGTGGCCTCTCCCGTTGTGGAGCACAGGCTCCGGACGCGCAGGTTCAGCGGCCATGGCTCACGGGCCTAGCCGCTCTGCGGCATGTGGGATCTTCCCGGACTGGGGCACGAACCCGTGTCCCCTGCATTGGCAGGCGGATTCTCAACCACTGCGCCACCAGGGAAGCCCAACTTCTCCTTTTCATTTCTAATTCTGTTGATTTGAGTCTTATCCCTTTTTCTCTTGATGACTCAAACTAATGGTTTATCAATTTTGTTTATCTTCTCAAAGAACCAGCTTTTAGCTTTTTTGATCTTTGCTATTGTTTCCTTCATTTCTTTTTCATTTATTTCTGATCTGATCTTTATGATTCCTTTCCTTCTGCTAACTTTGGGAGTTTTTTGTTCTTCTTTCTCTAATTGCTTTAGGTGTATGGCTAGGTTGTTTATTTGAGATTTGTATTGTTTTCTCAGGTAGGATTGTATTGCTATAAACTTCTCTCTTAGAACTGCTTTTGCTGCATCCCATAGGTTTTGGGTTGTCGTGTTTTCATTGTCATTTGTTTCTAGGTATTTTTGGATTTCCTCTTGATGTCTTCAGTGATCTCTTGGTTATTTAGTAGTGTATTGTTTAGCCTCCATGTGTTTGTATTTTTTACAGATTTTTTCCTGTTATTGATATCTAGTCTCATAGCATTGTGGTCACAAAAGATACTTGATACAATTTCAGTTTTCTTAAATTTACCAAGGCTTGATTTGTGACCCAAGGTATGATCTATCCTGGAGAATGTTCCATGAGCACTTGAGAAGAAAGTGTAATCTACTGTTTTGGGGTGGAATGTCCTATAAATATCAATTAAGTCCATCTTGTTTAATGTATCACTTAAACCTTGAGATTCTTTATTTATTTTCATTTTTGATGATCTGTCCATTGGTGAAAGTTGGGTGTTAAAGTCCCCTACTATGATTATGTTACTGTAGATTTCCCCTTTTATGGCTGTTAGCATTTTCCTTTTGTATTGAGGTGCTCCTGTGTTGGGTGCATAGATATTTACAATTGTTATATCTTCTTCTTGGATTGACCCCTTGATCATTATGTAGTGTCCTTCTTTGTCTCTTGTAATAGTCTTTATATTAAAGTCTATTTTGTCTGATATGAGAATTGCAACAGGCTGCAGGTTTGCAGTTCCTGTTGTTTTTGGTGTCTGCTCCCAGTGGTTAAGGTTGGTTTAGTGGGTTGTGTAGGCTTCCTGGTGGAGGGGACTGGTGCCTACGTTCTGATGGATGAGGCTGGATCTTGCCTTTCTGGGGGGCAGGACCACATCTGGTGGTGTGTTTTGGGGTGTCTGTGACCTTATTATGATTTTCGGCAGCTTGTCTGCTGAAGGGTGGGGTTGTGTTCCTGTCTTGCTAGTTGTTTGGCATAGGGTGTCCAGCACTGTAGCTTGGTGGTCGTTGAGTGAAGCTGGGTCTTTGCGTTGAGATGGAGATCTCTGGGAGAGTTTCGCCGTTTGATATTATGTGGGGCTGAGAGGTCTCTGGTGGACCAATGTCCTGAACTTGGCTCTCCCACCTCAGAGGCTCAGGCCTGACACCCTGCCAGTGCAGCAAAACCCTGTCAGCCACACGGCTTAGAAGAAAAGGGAGAGACAAAAAGAAAGAAAGAAAGAAAAATAAACAAATAAAATAAAGTTATTAAAATAGAAAAAAACTATTAAAAATTAAAAAATTAAAACATAATAATAAAAGAAAGAAAGAAAGAAGAGAGAGCATCCAAACCAAAAAACTAATCCACCAATGATAAGAAGCGCTAAAAACTGAAGTCTACAGTTGCTCCCAAAGTCCACCACCTCTGTTTTGGGATTTTTCATTGTCTATTCAGGTATTCCACAGGTGCAGGGTACATCAAGTTGATTATGGAGATTTAATCCACTGCTCCTGGGGCTGCTGGGAAAAATTTCCCTTTCTCTTCTTTGTTCACACAGCTCCTGGGGTTCAGCTTTGGATTTGGCCCTGCCTCTGCATGTAGGTCACCTGAGGGAATCTGTTCACCGCCTTTTGGGAAGTCTGAGGTCTTCTGCCCGTGTTCATTCAGTAGGTGTTCTGTAGGAGTTGTTCCACATGTAGATGTAGTTTTTATACATTTGTGGGGAGGAAGGTGATCTCCACGTCTTACTCCTCCACCATCTTGAAGGCCTCCCTAAATCATTTTTTTTTAATTAGTTTGTAGAAAATTTTCTTTTAGCCTTACAATCTGTTACTGGTACTGCCATGCTAATTCTTAGGATTGCTGTCATTTGTGATAAGACCCCTCTTTCATATATAAGCTATAAGATTTGGAAGACCTTTCCACACACTAACTTGTGTACATTTCAAATATTTCTCCCCCACTACACAAGTATTTCTGGTACATGAATATTCCTAGGCCCTACTCATATCACAGTATGACTCATACTGAAACCTTACAGTCACATACAAGGTGAGTTGGCACAGGAGATGGCAGGAGTATTGCTAGAAACCATTCTTACATGTGAGCTGTACATGGAAGGTGACTTCAAACCTCATAAATATACCCCACTAAACTTAAACTAAATGTATCTAAAACTCATCTCCTTAGCCAGTTCCCCAAAATGTCTGCAGCCATTCTAATACTACCCAGAACAGAGAGAATATGATAGAGAAATTGGAGTTGAAAGAAACAGAGTTCTTAACTTACTGCAATTAAAATATTTCACTTTTACAAAATTTACAAGAACATTCCAGGGCCCCACCTAGACCCTTGGAAGGGGCCCATCAAAGTGCTGAACCCTGAGGCTTAAACTTCAGTATTTGCCTCTGAGTGTAAACCTTTTATTTCACAAAAATTGAACCACGTTTATTTTCCTACTTATTATTTTTCTCACTCAACAATATTTCAAAGGACTTCCTTCAAGTCAGTTGGTATTGCTATAATCCATTCTTTTAAAGTTTGCATATTTGATGGTATTACGTATCATGATTTAGTCCACCTCTATTGATGATCATTTACTTCATTTTGCATTGTTTTTCCACTGTGAACAAAACAGCAGCAGACATTGTTGTGCACTAGTCTTATATGAAGGTACTTTTATTTCAATGAGATAAACTTCAGTGTGGGTCAAATATACATTTGACTACATTCTAGTTTTCCTGGAATATTCCCTTACATGCTTGTTGACCTGGCATAATTGTTACTAGCACTCCCTTTCGCTTTCAGAAGTGTCCCAGTTTGTATGATAATTGTGTTCATACCCTAGTGAAAGGATATGTATACTTTAATACCAATAATAATAGTAGCTAGGGCTTCCCTGGTGGCGCAGTGGTTGAGAGTCCACCTGCCGATGCAGGAGACATGGGTTTGTGCCCCAGTCTGGGAAGATCCCACATGCCGCGGAGCATATGTATATGGTAACTAATATCATTGGGCAATTTTTTACATGCCAGACATTGCTTAAAGCACCTTGCATGTATTATCTCCTTTAGTTTCCAAAAACATGCTATTATTCTTATTTTACAGATAAGGAAACTGAGGCACAGAGAAATTAAGTAACTTACCCAAGGTCACATTGCTAGGAAGTGTGGAGTCATAGTTTAAACCCTACAGCCTGGCTCCAGAGTAAGGTGGCTAATCAAGTCCCAGGACTAAAGGGGTTCCAGGATGTAGAACTTCCAGTTTTAAAACTGAGAAAGAACCTAGCAACCCAAGGTAAGTTGGTCATGCTATCCAGAGGCATTAGTTTTAACGCTGTTGTTTTCCAGAGTGGCTGTATCTGTTTCTGTTACCAACTGTAGTTTGAGAGTAGCTTTTTCTTGCACAACTGTGATATTAAGACTCAAGATAACTTTCAATTATCCCACCTCCCAGTATTTATGTCCTCACAAAATCTCTTCCCCTTGTGTGTGGACTGGACCTAGTGACTTGCTTCTAATGGACAGACTATGGCAAAAATAATGGGTGTCACTTCTGAGATCAGGTTACAAAAAAGCTCTGGCTTCCATCTTGCTAGCTCTCTCTTGCTTTCTGGCTTACTCACTCTGATGGAAGCCACCGTCTACATTGTGGGCTGCTCTGTGGAGAGGTCCACATGACAAGAAACTGAGGGAAGCCTCTACTCAATAGCCAGTAAGAAACTAAGGCCCTCAGTCCAACAGTTCTGTGAGAATCCAACGCTGCTAACAATCATGCGCATGAAGCCAACTGCTCCCAGCCAAACCTCAGATGAGACCACAGACCCAGCTGACATCTTAATTGCAGCCATCTCTGTTTTTATTAGGGGATAATTTCTTCTGTATATATGTGAAACAACTGATATACTTGATTTTATTACTTTCATTTTATGTTTCTTATTGATTTTAGTTTATTTTTTCTCTTTTATTCTTTTTTAAAAATTATTTTTCTCGTTTCACTGAGTTGCTAGTAATTTTTCCCCTTTGTTCACTCAGGATGTTTACTATTTATTATAACAATAATGATTACCTTCCCTTCCACAATCTCATAATCAAATATTTATTTTTCTAGCATCAGATGAAAACAAGATACCAAATGTTTACTAAGACACTGTACTTCCCCCACTGATAGCTCTTTTGACCTATGTGCTAGTTAGGATATAAATTTGACTGCTGTAACAGATATCCAAAATAAATATGGCTTAAACAAGATGGAATATTATTTCACTCTCATATAGCATTCTAGGCGTAAGCAGACCAGGGTTGGCATGTTGGCTCCATAATCTCAAGGATCCAAGCTCTACATTGTTCCTCTGCCAGCCTTAGGTTGTTCTCATTCACACCTTTTTCTCACAGCATCACATTCCAGCTAAAGGGAAGAGGAATTAGGTGACAGGAAAGACACATCCAGATCCTTTAAGGGCATACTCTGGAATTTGCACACATTCCACATCCTTTCTGCTTAGCCAGAGCTTAGTCATATGGCCATTGCTTCTTGCAGAGGAAGCTAGGAATTCTAGGTAGACTTGGGTCTAGCTAAGAACTGAGGATTCAATATAGAAGAATAAGGGAAGAGTAAGATATTGGGTGATAACTAGCAGCCACCTACATTCCCCTGTAATATGGGACTTTTACAATAATTTTACTTCCCCGCTTTCAGCCCTTCTCTCCTTTAAACACCAAACTTCTGGAACTTTAATAGAATATTCATTGCAGTATTTCTCACCTATTTGAAGATTCTTTATTTAAAATCTTTATTTTCATTATTTAACCATTATCAGAGTCTATTAGATAGATAGATAGATAAATATAGATATAGTTTTATGTTTCATCACTACTTTTTTCCTTTTATACATCACCTATCTTAAGTGTCTGTTCTGTCCAGAGTTCTTTCTTAAGTATTTTTTCAGATGATAGTCCATTATCTTCTAGTTTTTAGTGTTGCAGATGAAAAGTTTAATGCCATTGTCATTGTCCATTATAAATAAAGTGTTATTTCCCTCTGGGAGACTGTAAGATAATCCTTTTATCCCAGAGATTTTTCCAGTGTATGACTATATATATGAAGCGTTTTGATTAATATTGCCTAGAACTTCTACATGCAGACTAAATATTTTATTCACTGGGTGAATTTATAATTATACTTCAAAATTATTGATATATATGCATCTATTTCTTTTTTTTGGACTTCCTACTATTTGTATAATAAGTCTCCAGGATTTCTACTTTCATAAAATGTGTATATATATATATATATATATATATATATTTTTTTTTTTTTTTTTTTTTTACTCTGTAGTTTGAGGTATTTCTTCCACTTCATATTCTAGGGCACTAATTCAGTTTTTAATAATAAACCATCCTTAACTTCAAGTCATCTGAATTTTTTGGACCAGTTACTTTTTCCCCCTACAAAGTCTTTTTTAATATGCTGTACTTTAATATTTTTACACTCTCTTATTATTATTTGTGTTAAAAATTCTTATCTATCTCTACTAGCAGCTCTATTTTGTTTAGAAATTCATTCTCAATTTTCTGTTCTTTCTTTCTCTGGTTGCTGGACCCTCTTAGGTACTTGTTTGTTTTATGTTTGTTTGTTTCTTGGTCTACTCCTTAAGGCTTACATTTAGTTGTTTCAGAGCCTTAAGGAATGGCAGTCTCTAGAATAGTGGAACATTTCAAAATCTCTGACTCTTAGAGTCAGCAGTATAGCCGTAGGCAGATTGACTAACTATCAAAACATCAGAAGAAAGCTTATCTGTAAACTTTTTCCAGCATTTTAGGTGAAGACACCTAACTTAGAACACCTGTTCATCAAGTCCTTTGTTCCTTGGGGTATATGGAAGTGTACACCATGTAGGTCAATGCCAACATTTTCCCTAGGGTACCACATTCTCTGCCAGATAAATTCTCCCTGGGATTATGGCATTCTGCACCTTGCCTGTGGGCATTTCTACACTAGTTCTAAGACTCTCATCTATCCCAGAGAGGAAACAGTGTTGTAACAGCTTTCTTGCTCTTTCCTCCAGACACAATTTGCCAGGTGGCTCCAGGAGCTGCACAGCTTGGGTTAGCTAGATGGTTTGCAGTAAGTTAAGGAAGCACATCTAAGCTACCATCTTTCTAGAACCCTCACTTGTAAATCTGAAAATTAAAAAGGAATATATTTCAAAGTAACGCAAGGATTAAAGCAAAATCATAAAGGAAATTAATCAATATTTGAAAAGGTTAATAATATTTATACACCCCTAGCAAGACTGATCAAAAGGAAAGAAAGAAGGTACAAATAAATATTATTAAGAAACAAAAAGGAAGGTGTAACCAAAGATTCAGGAGAGATTTTAAGAAACCATAAGGGAATTCCCTGGCCATCCAGTGGTTAGGATTCTTCGCTCTCACTGCCAAGGGCCAGGGTTCAATCCTGGGTTGGGGAACTAAGATCCCACAAGTTGTGCAGTGAGGCCAAAAAAAAAATAAATTAAGAAACCATAAGGTGATATTATGAATGTTTTTATTCCAAAAATCTTTAAGACAAGATTAAATGTACAAATTTTTGGAAAAAATGAAATTACCAGTCATAACTTTATACAAATAGACATTAACAGAAGAGAATTAATACTACAAACAAATGATCAAGTTGGTTTGATAGAGAGGACCTTCAAGACGGTGGAGGAGTAAGACATGGATATCACCTTTCTCCCCACAAATACATCAAAACTACATCTACATGAGGAGCAACTCCTACAGAACACCTACTGAATGCTGGCAGAAGACCTCAGACTTCCCAAAAGGCAAGAAACTCCCCACATACCTGGGTAGGGCAAAAGAAACAAAGAAGAACAGAGACAAAATAATAGGGACGGGACCTGCACCTCTGGGAGGGAGCTGTGAAGGAGGAAAAGCTTCCACACACTAGAAAGCCCCTTCACTGGTGGAGACGGCAAAAGAAAAAAGAAAAAAACAGAGACAAAAGAATAGGGACGGGACCTGCACCTCTGGGAGGGAGCTGTGAAGGAGGAAAAGCTTCCACACACTAGAAAGCCCCTTCACTGGTGGAGATAGGGGGTGGGCGCAGGGGTGGGGGGGCTTCAGACCCACAGAGGAGAGCGCAGCAACAGGGGTGCAGAGGGCAAACTGGGAGATTCCCACAGAGAGTATCAGTGCTGACCAGCACTCACCAGCCTGAGAGGCTTGTCTGCTCACCCACTGGGGTGGGTGGGGGCTGGGAGCTGAGGCTCGAGCTTCGGAGGTCAGGTCCCAGGGAGAGGACTAGGGTTGGCTGCGTGAACACAGCCTGAAGGGGGCTAGTGCACCACAGCTAATTGGAGGGAGTCCAGGAAAAAGCTGTACCTTCCTAAGAGTCAAGAGACCATTGTTTCGGGGTGAGCGAGGAGAGGGGATCCAGAGCACCACCTAAACGAGCTCCAGAGACGGGCACGAGCCACGGCTATCAGCGTGGACATCAGACACGGGCATGAAATGCTAATGCTGCTGCTGCAGCCACCAAGAATCCTGTGTGCAAGCACAGGTCACTATCCACACCTCCCCTCCCGGGAGCCTGTGCAGCCTGCCACTGCCAGGGTCCCGTGATCCAGAGACAACTTCCCTGGGAGAACACATGGCGCACCTCAGGCTGTTGCAACGTCATGCCAGCCTCTGCTGCTGCAGGCTTAACCTGCATTCCATACCCCTCCCTCCTCCCGACCTGAGTGAGCTAGAGCCCCCTAATCAGCTGCTACATTAACCCCTTCCTGTCTGCGTGGGGAACAGATGCCCTCAGGCAACCTATACGCAGAGGTGGGGCAAATCCAAAGCCAAACACCAGGAGCTGTGCGAACAAAGAAGAGAAAGGGAAATTTCTCCCAGCAGCCTCAGGAGCAGCAGATTAAGTCTACACCATCAACTTGATGTACCCTGCATCTGTGGAATACCTGAACAGACAACGAATCATCCCAAAACTTAGGTGGTGGACTTTGGAACAACTGTAGACTTGAAGTTTGCTTTCTGTGTCTAATTTGTTTCTAGTTTTATGTTTATCTTAGTTTAGTATTTAGAGCTTATTATCATTGGCAGATTTGTTTATGATTTGGTTGCTCTCTTTTTCTCCTTTTGTGAGTGTATTTTTGTATGCTTCTTTGTGAGATTTTGTCTGTATAGGTTTGCTTTTGCCATTTGTCATAGGGTTCTGTATGTCTGTTTTATTTTAGTATAGTTTTTAGAGCTTGTTATAATTGGTGGATTTGTTTATTGGTTTGGTTGCCCTCTTCTTTTCTTTTAAATTACTTTTAATTTTTTTATTTCAAAAATATTTCATTTTTTACTTTAATAACTTTATTTTATTTTATTTTAGTCTTTCTTTTTTTTTGTTCTTCTCCCTTTTCTTCTGCGCCATGTGGCTAACAGTCTTGGTGCTCTGGCCTGGTGTCAGGCCTGAGCCTCTGAGGTGGGAAAGCTGAGTTCAGCACATCTGTCCACCAGAGACCTCCGAGCCCCTCATAATATCAACTGGTGAGAGCTCCCCCAAATATCTCCATCTCAAAGCTAAGACCAGGCTCCAGTCAATGACCAGCAAGCTACAGTGCTGGACACCCCATGCCAAACAACTAGCAAGAGAGGAACACAACCTCATCCATCAGCAGAGAGGTTGCCTAAAATCGTAATAAGTTCACAGACACCCCAAAACAGACCACCAGATGTGGTCCTGCCCACCAGAAAGACAAGATCCAGCCTCATCCACCAGAACACAGGCACCAGTCCCTCCACCAGGAAGCCCACAAAATCCACTGAACCAACCTTACCCACGGGGGGCAGATACCAATAACAATGGGAACTACAAACCTGCAGCCTGCAAAAAGGAGACCCCAAACACAGTAAGTTAAGCAAAATGAGATGACATAGAACACATACTAATCAAACTATCAGAAATTAAATACAAAGAAAAAATATTAAAAGCAGTAAGGGAAAAACAACCAATTTCATACAAGAGAATCGCAGCCTGCAAAAAGGAGACCCCAAACACAGTAAGTTAAGCAAAATGAGATGACATAGAAATACACAGCAGATGAAGTAGCAAGGTGAAAAGCCACCAGATGAAACAAATGAAGAGGAAATAGGCAGTCTACTGGAAAAAGCAACCAAGATTACTCTACCCGGCAAGGATCTCATTCAGATTTGACAGAGATACTAAAATTTTACAGACGAGCAAAAGCTAAGAGAATTCAGCACCATCTTTACAACAAATGCTAAAGGAACTTCTCTAGGCAGGAAACACAAGGGAAGGAAAAGACCTACAATAACAAACCCAGAATAATTAAGAAAATGGTAATAGGAACATACATATATATAATTACCTTAAATGTAAATGGATTAAATGCTCCAACCAAAAGACAAAGACTGGCTGAATGGGTACAAAACAAAACCCATATATATCCTGTCTACAAGAAACCCACTTCAGACCTAGGGACACAAACAGACTGAAAGTGAGGGGATGGAAAAAGATATTCCATGTAAATGGAAATCAAAAGAGCTGGAGTAGCTATTTTCATATCAAACAAAATAGACTTTAAAATAAAGACTATTACAAGAGACAAAGAAGGACACTACATAATGATCAAGGGATCAATCCAGGAAGAAGATATAACAATTGTAAATATTTATGCACCCAACATAGGAGCACCTCAATACATAAAGCAAATGCTAACAGCCATAAAAGGGAAAATCGACAGTAAAACAATCATAGTAGTGGACCTTAACACCCCACTTTCACCAATGGACAGATCAAAATAAAAATAAATAAGGAAACACAAACTTTAAATGATAAACAAGATGGACTTAATTGATATTTATAGGAAATTCCATCCAAAACCAACATAATACACTTTCTTTTCAAGTGCTCATGGAACATTCTCCAGGAGAGATCATATCTTGGGTCACAAATCAAGACTTGGTTAATTTAAGAAAATTGAAATTTTATCAAGTATCTTTTCCAACTACAATGCTATAAGCATAGGTATCAATTACAGGAAGAAAACAGTAAAAAATACAAACACATGGAGGCTAAACAATACACTACTAAATAACCAAGAGATCACTGAAGAAATCAAAGAGGAAATCAAAAATACCTACAAACAAATAACAAAGACAACACGTTGACCCAACACCTTTGGGATGCAGCAAAAACAGATCGAAGAGAGAACTTTATAGCAATACAATCCTACCTCAAGAAACAAGAAAAATCTCAAATAAACAACCTAACCTTACCCCTAAAGCAATTATAGAATGAACAGCAAAAGAACCCCAAAGTTAGCAGAAGGAAAGGAATCTTAAAGATCAGGTGAGAAATAAAAGAGAAAGAAATGAAGGAAACAATAACAAAGATCAATAAAACTAAAAGCTGCTTCTTTTAGAAGATAAACAAAATTGATAAACCATTAGCCAGACTCATCAAGAGAAAGAGGGAGAAGACTGAAATCAACAGAATAAGAAATGAAAAAGGAGCAGTAACAACTGAAACTGCAGAAATACAAAGGATCATGAGAAATTACTAGAAGCAACTCTATGCCAATAAAATGGACAACCTGGAAGAAATGGACAAATTCTTAGAAAAGCACAACCTTCCAAGACTGAACCATGAAGAAATAGAAAAGATAAACAGACGAGTCACAAGCACTGATACTGAAACTGTGATTGAAAATCTTCCGACAAACAAAAGCCCCAGGACCAGATGGCTTCAGAGGCGAATTCTATCAAACATTTAGAGAAGAGCTAACACCTATCCTTCTCAAAGCAGAGGGAGGAACACTCCCAAACTCATTCTATGATGCCACCATCACCCTGATACCAAAACCAGACAAAGATGCCACATAAAAAGAAAACTACAGACCAATCTCACTGATGAACATATATGACAAATTCTTAGAAAAGCACAACCTTCCAAGACTGAACCATGAAGAAATAGAAAAGATAAACAGACGAGTCACAAGCACTGATACTGAAACTGTGATTGAAAATCTTCCGACAAACAAAAGCCCCAGGACCAGATGGCTTCAGAGGCGAATTCTATCAAACATTTAGAGAAGAGCTAACACCTATCCTTCTCAAAGCAGAGGGAGGAACACTCCCAAACTCATTCTATGAGGCCACCATCACCCTGATACCAAAACCAGACAAAGACGTCACAAAGAAAGAAAACTACAGGCCAATATCACTGATGAACATAGATGCAAAAATCCTCAACAAAATACTAGCAAACAGAATCCAACAGCACATTAAAAGGATCATACACCATGATCAAGTGGGGTTTATTCCAGGAATGCAAGGATTCTTCAATATATGCAAATCAATCAACGTGATACACCATATCAACAAACTGAAGGAGAAAAACCATATGATCATCTCAATAGATGCAGAGAAAGCTTTTGACAAAATTCAACACCCATTTATGATAAAAACCCTGCAGAAAGTAGGCATAGATGGAACTTTCTTCCACATAATAAAGGCCATATATGACAAACCCACAGCCAACATCGTCCTCAATGGTGAAAAACTGAAACTATTTCCACTAAGATCAGGAACAAGACAAGGTTGCCCACTCTCACCACTCTTATTCAACATAGTTTTGGAAGTTTTAGCCACAGCAATCAGAGAAGAAAAAGAAATAAAAGGAATCCAAATTGGAAAAGAAGAAGTAAAGCTGTCACTGTTTGCAGATGACATGATACTATACATAGAGAATCCTAAAGATGCTACCAGAAAACTACTAGAGCTAATCAATGAATTTGGTAAAGTAGAAGGATACAAAATTAATGCACAGAAATCTCTTGCATTCCTATACTCTAATGATGAAAGATCTGAAAGAGAAATTAAGGAAACACTCCCATTTACCACTGCAACAAAATGAATAAATTACCTAGGAATAAACCTACCTAAATGGACAAAAGACCTGTATGCAGAAAACTATAAGACACTGATGAAAGAAATTAAAGATGATACAAACAGTAGGAGAGATATACCATGTTCTTGGATTGGAAGAATCAACATTGTGAAAATGACTATACTACCCAAAGCAATCTACGGATTCAGTGCAATCACTATCAAAATACCAATGGCATTTTTCACAGAACTAGACCAAAAATTTGCACAATTTGTATGGAATCCAAAAGACCCCGAATAGTGAAAGCAATCTTGAGAAAGATAAACGGAGCTGGAGGAATCAGGCTCCTTTACTCCAGACTATACTACAAAGCTACAGTAATCAAGACAGTATGGTACTGGAACAGAAACAGAAATCTAGATCAATGGAACAGGATAGAAAGCCCAGACATAAACCCACGCACATATGGTTACCTTATCTTTGATAAAGAAGGCAAGAATATATAATGGTGAAAAGACAGCCTCTTCAATAAGTGGTGCTGGGATAACTGGACAGTTACATGTAAAAGAATGAATTTAGAACACTCCCTAACACCATACACAAAAATAAACTCAAAATGGATTGGAGACATAAATGTAAGGCCAGACACTACAAAACTCTTGGAGGAAAACATAGGCAGAACACTCTGTGACATAAATCATGGCAATATCCTTTTTGACCCACCTCGTAGAGAAACGCAAGTCAAAACAAAAGTAAACAAATGGGACCTAATGAAACTTAAAAGCTTTTGCACAGCAAAGGAAACCATAAACAAGACAAAAAGACAACCTTCAGAATGGGAGAAAATAGTTGCAAGCGAAGCAACGGACAAAGAATCTCCAAAATAGACAAGCAGCTCAAGCAGCTCAACATCAAAAAAACAAACAACCCAATCCAAAAATGGGCAGAAGACCTAAATAGACATTTCTCCAAAGAAGATATACATATTGCCAACAAACACATGAAAGGATGCTCAACATCACTAATCATTAGAGAAATGCAAATCAAATCTGCAATGTGTTATCACCTCACACTTGTCAGAATGGCCATCTTCGAAAATTCTACAAACAATAAATTCTAGAGAGGGTGTGGAGAAAATGGAACCCTCTTGCAGTGTTGGTGGGAATGTAAATAGATACAGCCACTGTTCAGAACAGTATGGAGGTTCCTTAAAAAACTAAAAGTAGGGCTTCCCTGGTGGCGCAGTGGTTAAGAGTCCACCTGCCGATGCAGGGGACATGGGTTCATCCCTCGGTCCGGGAAGATCCCACATGCCGTGGAGCGGCTAGGCCCGTGAGCCATGGCCACTGAGCCTGCGCGTCCGGAGCCTGTGCTCCGCAACGGGAGAGGCCACAACAGTGAGAGGCCCGCATACAGCAAAAAAAAAAAAAAAAAAAAAAAAAAAAAAAAGTCATGTACTACAGTGTTCATTGCAACACTATTTACAATAGCCAGGACGTGGAAGAAACTTACATGGAAGCAATCGCAGATGAATGGATAAAGAAGATGTGGCACCTATATAGCGCATAGCACAGGGAGATCAGCTTAGTGCTCTGTGACCACCTAGAGGGGTGGATTTGGGAGGGTGGGAGAGATACGCAAGGGGGAGTGGATATGGGGATATATGTATACATATAGCTGATTCACTTTGTGATACAGCAGAAACTAACACACCATTGTAAAGCAGTTATACTCCAATAAAGATGTTTTTAAAAAAAAGATCGTTTGATAGGATAGTTATACCAAACCTTAATGAATGGATAATATCAAGGCTGTACAAACTGTTTAAGAAAATTCACAAAGAAGTGAACGGCCAACTTTGTGCTTGCATGACTTGGATACAAAACTGGACAAGGAGTGTATAAGAAAAATATGTATGAATTAATCTTTAGTATGAAAATAGATGCACAGATTCTAAGCAAACTATTACCACATTGAATCCAGCAATTTATTAAAAAGTACGTCATGACTAAGTAGGATTTATCTTACTACCTCAAGGATCTTTCGGGCATCAGAAAATCTTTCAATACATTTCCTCAGTTTAACAAATTAAGGAAGATAATTCATATGATCATTTTAGTATAGGGAAGGATTTCTTAGGACAGAAAGCCACATTAGAAAAAGACTGATAAATTCACCTACATTAAAAGTAAAAATAAAATTCATGGTTAGTGTAAGATACCACAAAATGTGTTTAAAAAGCCACAGGCTGGGAGAAATGATTGCAATGTATAACACTGAGAAGGGGTTAGTACTACAAGATAATAAATAGACAGAAAAAATGAAGAACAAACAAAAACATTGAAACAGCTGACAAAGGCAATTAACTGAAGATGGATTCTGAAAGGCCAGTAAACATAGTTAACCCCAGCAACAGAGAAATTTAAGACCACTGTGAGATACCAATTTATATCCAGTCACCAGAATGACACAAATGTTCTGATGACATGAGTATTGTAAAGACATAGAAAAATAGGAACTCTTATACACAGCTAATAGGATTATAAATTGGTACTCCATATTCAAAGACAATTTAATAATATTTTAAGAATTTTGAAATGCACATATTCTCCTATCTAGCAGTTCTACTTCCAGGAATAGTTCTTTAAAACAAAACTCTAAGAATCTGAAGGATGTTCATTGCAACATTGTTTGTAGGAATAAAAAATTGGGAAAAAATAAAATGTCCATAAGGAAGAGAATCACTGTGTAAATTTTAGTAAAATGGAGTATTATGCTTCAATTAAAATGAAAATACCAGGTTTACATTTATTTGGATGTATCTTGGAAACAATGTTAAGTGAAAAAAAGCAAGATTCAGAATTTTACACATATTTCTGTAAATATAAAACACAATATGTCCAATATATAATGAATATATATTTGTTTCAACTCATGATATATTTTCTTTAATAAAAGTATAAACCCACAGATGGAGAATGTGTACCAACTTTGTGATGGTGATCAACTCTTGAGAGAGGGGCTGTGGACTAGATTTATGACAGGGTAAAAGTGAGATTTTTATATGCATCTATAATGATTTTTTAAAATATCCAATGTCTGAAACAAACATAAATAGTTAAAAGTAATATATGCTCATTGAAGAATATTTGAGAAGTAGAAAAAATATTTTGAAAATAAAACATAATCTTACGAGCCGGAGATGAGTGTTATTAACATTTGGTGTGCTGCCCTCTAGGATTTTCTTTTCATGCACAATTTTACTTGGTTAAAATCAAGTATATATCTTATTGTAACCATAGTTGATATAGAAATTTTAATAAATGTTATAAGAAAGTTGGTTGTAGAGGAGCTTGTTGATGACATCATTGTTACTACCCTCAGTGGTTTATCAGCACCTAGAAACCTTTTTTTAAAAATCCTAAAATACTTTTTGAAATCCTCTTCCCTCAAAGTATGGAATGAGGATTATTTTACTCCTTTACTATTTTTTTTGTGTGTGTGTGGTATGCGGGCCTCCCTCTGCTGCGGCGTCTCCCGTTGCGGAGCACAGGCTCCGGACGCGCAGGCTCAGCGGCCATGGCTCACGGGCCCAGCCGCTCCGCGGCATGTGGGATCCTCCCAGACCGGGGCGCGAACCCGGTTTCCCTGCATCGGCAGGCGGACGCGCAGCTACTGCGCCACCAGGGAAGCCCCTCCTTTACTATTTTGAAGTATCTAATCAGTTGATATGGTATCTTGCACCTGTTTATTCATCTAACACCCAATACTTAGTTTTGGGGGTATAAAGTAAGTGAGAAACATTCTTCCCTTCAAGGAGCTCACAGTCTTTATGGGGAGCCTTGTACATGAATAATTATAACATGATGAGCTTAATCTTAGACATAGGAGGAAATGATGCAGGAATTGTCAGAGAGTTACTGACTGACAGCCAGAGAAGACTTCACTAAGAAGGTAGCATTTGAGCTAGGCCTGGCAGGATATTTAGTGAATTGTCATACGAAGGGAAAAAGGACCTACCTGTCAGAGGAAGAGTAGTTGCATCCTGAGAACCAGTGTCTTTTTCTGGAGGAGAAGATGAGTAAGGGGCTGTGGGAAAAGATGAGGGAGGAGAGAAGTGGTCCAGTATAAATTATGGCGAGTCTTGTCTACCATGCTGAGGTGTTGGGAGCCAGCAGAGTAAAAGACCAGGAGTGCAGTCTTCAAATACCTATTTTAGAAAAATTACAGGGAATATTGATTTATAATTTCTTGAATAGATTCATAAAGAAAGAAGGGAGAAATTTCTTTAAAAATAAGCTCCTGATTTTTCAGGGATAAAGATAAATTTGTTTCAACTCATGATATATTTTCTTTAAAGTCTGATTATAATTTACTGTGATGATTAGGCCTGTGCAATCCATTGAATTAATGGGATTAAAATTTGTCCTGTAGCACTCTCCTTCCATGTGAAAGTTTTTGCACTGTCAATTCTAAGGTCATTTACTATAGGGACCACTATATAACTTAACAATGCATTGTGGCAACGGTGAAAGCAGAAGGACTTCATCCTAGTCCATTCTTCTATTAAGTTTGTCTCTACTTTGCTAGAATGGTGGGATTTTTTTTTGAGGGAAAGCAGGGATTTCACAGATTATAGGAAAACCTATATTACATCTTGAGGTTTTAAGTATATTTGGAAGAGTAACATCAATATATTTCTTTCCCATTAGTAGTGCACTAAAGAGTAAACACTTTTAATGGTTGTGTGTGTGTGTGTGTGTGTATATGTTATGTTGTTGTATGTCTACCAATTACTAACCTGTGTATACTGACACATTGATTAGTCAGTTCAGAGATGCCAAGCGGCGTATGAACTGGGAATATTCCTCATCATAACTCTGCAAATTAGAAAATAGGTTTTAAGTATAGATAATTACAAAAGGACTTCTGATTGCTTGTGAAAGAGGCCCCTTAGATGTACATACAATTTATAACACGTGCATCAGAAGCTCTGAGATCTTTTTTTGTCACCTAATGTTTTTCTTTTTAAAAAGCAAGACCCTTTGGGCTTTTAAAGTTCCAATCATTAGATACTTTTGCACTCAGATAGTTACGACTTTGTAGCTAGTATTTAAGCAATATTTTGTTAACAAGAAAAAATGTCCTCAAGTTTCAAACAAAAATTTTTGCTAATGTGCAGTGAAAGCATCACTGATTTTATGGGGACATATGAACAATTTATTGAATGTGGAAAGTTTACATAAAAGAATATGTATAGGAAAGCAGCATATCATCTGGATAGAGAGACTCTTCAATAAGGAAGAAACGACACAATAGTGTGAACATAGAATTATTTCTAGAAGAGGAAAGATGAAAATCTTTGCTTCCAGTTAAATTTTACTCCTGCTGTGAGTATAAAAGAGAAAGATGAGTTAGGATTAAATAATACTTTTTTCCCATTTTACTTTCTGGGCATCCTGAGACATTTCAATCTGATTTATAGAAGCATATGAAATGCAATCTAACTTTTCCGAAAGTATATCTAAACAAATTATGATTCTATACAATGTATTTCTTTTACAGTATGTGAAGTCTGTCATCATGGATTTCCACATAATTTGAAGAGCATAATAGCACATCAAAGGAAATACATGTTCAGATGATAATAATAGAATAAGACTAATTTGTGGCCACATCTGTCAAAATACCAGATAACCAAAGTAAATATGGGTTTCTGGCTAGTGTAGATTACAAACAAAACTCTCTTTATGTAGTTGGTGATTTCCATTCAGTTTTCCCAGAATTTACTGACATTTTGAGTAAAAACCATTAATTCCATTAAATACTTGGCACATGTTTAATTTACATGACAGATATCTTCTCAGGACTACAGTGTATGTGTGCCTGTATGCACACACGTATTAGTATGTAACACACATCTTGCAGTGGGCATGTAAAAGAAGTAATGTAGTAAATTACAATCACTGCTTTCCATGCAAACTTTTTTACAAATAATATTTGATAGAATACAACAGGCATTGATTAAATCACTTAAATTTAAGTTTGTTTTAATTGGCCATTTAACTTCTTTGCTAAATTATGAATATTTGAAAATTTATTCTTGCCAGTACTTTGCAAGTATATCATAGATAATAAGTAAATGATATGGAACACATTTTAAAAATACCGTTTTGTCCATAGTACTGACTGTTCAGAAATTGAGTCCTGACGCCTCTTAAAATGAATCCATCTGTAATGGGTGATAGTGACATTAGACACACTATGTCTGCCTTGAAAGAAGTCACAGTCCAGTAAAAGGGGAACAGACAAACAGAGGATATGGCATGTGGCAGGTGCACGGGTTGCTGCGGGACCACATAGGAGGGCACTTACCTCATACTTTCATATTTATTCTTCATTACACTCTTCTCCCCTCCCAGCCACACACTAGGTGTTTCAAGGGAGTCCTTGAGAGGATGCATCTTTACCTGAGGCAAATGAAAGCCAGAAGGATATTCAGGGTCAAAAAATATGTGGAAAAGTGTGGAGCTTAGAGAGGTAAGAGGGAGCAGATCATGAAAAGCCTTGTAAAATTGAGAGAGAAAAAGAGAAAGAAGAGAGGAGGGGCTAGAAGTAAAGGAGAAGGTAATGAAGAATAAATTTGAATGTGCCAGTATGTATTTATTTACACTCCTGCCTAATTGTAGAAGGGATAAAAAACATAGACGGTCTAGTATATGCTCGTGATTACCTACATAACATTTATTCCTTGACTTCCCCCATCCTTCTATCCTTTTTCTGTTCCCAGCAGAATCCTAGATACCCTCCTTTCCATAGCCATGCATTTGCAGAGGAGTCCTCTCTACCCCACCTCCCAGGGAACAGATGCTCATTAGTTTAAGCCAACTCTTGTTAGTGATTGGGTTAGATATCAATGTTTGATATAAATCTGACCAATAAGAGTCTTTAGAAAACACACAAGAAAGCGATGACCCTCTTCTTTGTTTTGATATTATCATATCTGATATGATACTGGGAGCTGCTGCAGTCATCTTGGTGCCAGCCTGGGGATGAAGCATCCCATGGAGGAGGGCAGAGCTGAGAAAGCCATAGAGAGGAGGAGCCAGAGCTCTGATGTTTGGCACCTGGAGCTACCCTGGGTCTAGACTCCCTGTTATGTGGCACAATCGGTGTTCTCATTGTTTAGTCTAACTAAAGGAAAGTTTTATGTTAATTTCAGCTCAATTACCTGATCAATTAATGAGGAAACAGAAAATCCAGCTTCCTAACAAAAATTAGAAGCAAGATAGTAAAGAGGGAAAGTAGGGTAGGTACATAAAATGAAGCATGGATAAGACCAAGGCAAACTGCTATCATAGTACATATGCTTCCATTTGTGTAAGAAAATGACATATGTATGATACACTTACACACAGATATGCATATGCTTTTTCAATCTCCTTATATGAATTCCTGCAAGAACTCACAAAAAATGGAAGTAGGGTGTGGCACCTTAGGATGGGCTTGGGCTCACTTATCATCATATACCATATTATACTGTTTGAATGTTTAACCATGTGAATATTTTGTTTTCACATTTATTAAGCAAAACCAGATGATATGCCATCCATATACTCTTATACAATATTTTGAGCAAAGTTTGAGAAAAATGTTTACACATTTATTTGTATTTCTCTTTTGTTAAGTACCTGTTGGTAGTTTTTGGTCCGTTTTTTCTATTAGAGTGGTTTTTTTCTTACCACATGAAATGATTTTTAAGAACATATTAAATTGTTTCATAACATTAGCTTATAGCAGTTTGTTTTTTTCTCTCAGTGATTAGTACCTGATTGTTGAAAAAAATTACAAAAGGGACCACTGAGAAGAATTAGACTGAGTTCAATCGAGGTTGAATTCACCAGGAAGTAGACTTTGAGATGGAGATAGTCATACAGGAGATCAACTAAGAGTGCTCTCGGAAACAATGAATGTGGGAAAGAAGCAAGATGGCAAGATGGGGCACAAGGAGAGGTTAACTTGCGATGAATTCTCAACATAGGCACCTACAGACTCCCTAGGGAAGTCTGAAACTGGGATAGTCCTTCAAAATCATCCCAAGTTGGTGACTAGGCACAGCCTTTATACTCCTCTGTTAATCAGACCTCAGAAGCAGGTTGCTCCTGGAAGGGCACGTGACCTTGGGTCAAGCAAGTCTCTTCAGCTGATGCAGTTCCCAAAGAGGGCTGACAGGTGAAGACTGTCTGCCAGCAACACTTCAATCAGCTAAGGGAATAAATCTTTCAGATATGAAGGGCATATTAAAGTGTCTACTGCAAATAGGATTAGAGTTTCACTCAGAATGTGTGTAAAATAAGAGGAATGGGTGTAGTTATTGGTAAGAGAGTTATTAAATGATGAATCATTATGTATAAGCTGAATATGTAAAAAGCAAAGATAGGAGTTGATAGATTGAATGAAATTAGATGTATAAAAGGATAAGTTTATAGCAGTGGGATTGAACAACACGTTTAGTGTGAGTGAGGGAAATGAGAGAGTGAAAATGATTGGATATTGTATCTATGGAATGGGTTCTTCGAGATTAAGATACCCAAATGAAGCCACTGCTGTTCATAATGAAGTACCTGGTTTAGCCTCAGGTATGAGGACCTGAAAAGAGTTAAATCAAAGATCACATGAGTAGAAATCAGAACACTATTGGGCTTAGATGATTACTTAAACATCTACAAGGAATCTGAAGGTTCCAAGGTAAATGGCAGGCTTGGGGTGAAAAGCAAGACTGGGAAACATGTGCTAAGGCTTTGAGGCCTAAGAGAGTAAATTGAAGTTCAATAAATGATAGATATGAGTCAGTGTAGACTATAGCAGAGTCATTTTTACGAGTGTGAAAGAATCCTGGAATTTAGGCCTGTGGTACAGAAGAATAAATCTCATTTTCACCTCCAACTACTATGATGCTTTCATCTGGGGTTTTAGCAAGTCCATTTTCTAACTTCCCTGAATGCTGAGTCAGTGCCTGTTTAGGAGGGATTCTGGCCTGGCAGGACAGTGCTAGGGTATGGCTCGGTCAGCTTGTTGTGAGCACCAGTTTGGAATGAGCAGAAGGACACAGGAGAGGAATACTGGCAACCAATGAGAGTAAAATCAGAAAAAGGAATTTGTCGTCAAGACCAAAGCGTGAAACCCAAAATGGGACTCAAAGCCAGTAGATCCTGGAAAACAAAAATCTCTCTGAGAATTGAAGCACAAATATGTTCGTAAAACAAAAGAATCTATGAATTGCCCAATGTGAGATAAAATATTTTATTTCTTATTTTTTACTTTCTTCCTTTGCTTACAGTTGAGTCCATAGCAGTTAGCCTTGGGAGGGGCCCGCCTCCTCTGGCCTCCCTCTGCCGCTCATTTTCTTGACTGTGCGTTGCCCCAGGGACCTACTTCATCTTGCTGCTAAAGGTCAAGGAACAGTCATTCTTGGCACCATCCTGGGAGAGGAATGGTGAAATTCTACTGTGTTCCAGCCAGGCTGAGCTATTTGTAGTTCACCAAAGGCATAATGCTCTTTCATACTTCTGCCCCACTGCGTATTCTGTTTTCTTTGTTTAGAATGCTTCTCCCTCTTCAAGTGCTTGATGGCACTCATTCTTCAAGGCTATGATTACATATTTCTTCTTTACCTTCTCTTCTTACCCATAAACTAAGTCCCTACCCTGGTCCCCTTACTCAGTTAGTGGCTCACTCTTCTGTGTTCCCATAGTGCCTGATATGTAGAATGAATGACATAGTTTTGTGATTCTATATTTTCCCTTCTATATTTTCCATTAAATAGGCAGCAACTTCAAAATGAGGCTGAGAGTCTGTTTACCATTGTAGACTAAACATCTAACATGTTGGCCATGTTATAAATGTAAGCCAAACACCTAACATATTAGTTATCTATTGCTGCATAGCAGCTTACCCCAAAACTTGTGGCTGAAAACAGCAAATATTTATAATCTCACAGTTTTTGTGGGCCAGGAATCCAGGAGGGCCTTAGCTGGGTGGTTCTGGCACAGGGTCTCTCTGAGGTTGCAGTCAGCTGTTGGCCAGAACTGTTGTCATTCAAGGCTTGACCGGGTCTGAAGGATCCACTTTCAAGCTGACACATGCAGTTATGGACAAGTTTCAGTTCCCAGCAGGCTGTTAAACGGAGGGCTTCAGTCCCTCACAGTGCCATGTGGGCCTCTCCAAAAGGCTGTTCACAGTACAATTACTTGCTTTCCTTAGTGCAAAAGATCTGAGAAAGAGAGAACATGAGAGGACACACATAAGACAGAAGCCAGACTCTTTCTAATATAATCCTAGAAGTGACATCTCATCACAGCTGACCCTTGAGCAACACAGATTTGAACTGTGGCGGTCCAGTTATACTCGGATTTTTTTCAATAAATAAGTACTATAGGACTACACAATCTCTAGTTGGTTGAATCTGTGGTTGGCAGAACCTCAGATACAGAGGAACTGCAGATACCGAGGGCCAGCTGGAAAGTTATACTAGGATTTTTGACTGCATAGGTGTCAGCATCCCTAAGCCCCATGTTGTTCAAAGGTCAATTGTTTTTCTGTATTTATTTGTTAGAAGCTAGTCAACAAGTTCAATACATAGTCTAGGGGTGAGAATTTAACAAAAGCATGACTACCAGGAGGCAGGGATCAATCAGGACCATCTTAGAAGCTGCCTACCACACATTTTATCTGGTAAAGTATCTGCTTAATCAATACTATTGAATATGTAAAGTGGTTGGTGATAGTCATGAAGGTTCAAGTGTTTCAGTTTTCAACATATTTGAAAGAATTGCTAATTTTTAAGAAACCATTGCTAGGAGAAAGTAAAATGTATTAACTATTTGGAGTATTAAATAATTCTTTAAAATAATTGTTAAATATATATATTTTTAATTTTATTTAATTTTGGCTGTGTCGGGTCTTAATTGCAGCACGCGGGATCTTTCGTTGCGGCATAGGCTCTTCGTTGTGGTGTGTGGGCTTCTCTCTAGTTGTGGCGTGCGAGTTTTCTCTTCTCTAGTTGTGGCAAGCAGGCTCCAGGGCGTGTGGGCTCTGTAGTTTGCGGCACGTGGGCTCTAGTTGAGGCGTGCAAGCTCAGTAGTTGCGGTGCGCGGGCTTAGTTGCCTTGCAGCATGTGGCATCTTAGTTCCCTGACCAGGGATTGAACCCGCATCCCCTGCATTGTAAGGCGGGTTCTTTACCACTGGACTACAGGGAAGTCCCCTAAATAATTGTTAAATATTAACTTCCTCAAATGGTACATAGGAAGTACTTTCTCACTGAAAATAATGAAGAGAAGATATTTGGTCTATTTTACTTATGATTTTCTTTCTTTCTTTCCCAGAAATGATGGTCATGTACCATTACTAAAAGTTACTTTAGAATCAAAAGATTCAATTGGTCTTATTCATTTATTTATTCATCTATTCAGTGAGCAACTTTTGAACACTTATTGTGCACAGGGCATTGCCCTTGCTTTAGATATCATGTTATTTGTTTTACAAACCTTAAATGAATTTTTACTTTCATAATGAAACCTTAGTTTTTAATTGCATAGTGAGCAGAATGTTCATGTATAATATGAATATGGAAAAGTAAATGTATAATATAACGTTCTTCTAGGTTTCTCCCTAAAAGGAAGACCATTTCCATGGGAAGTACTTATGACAGGGGCCTACAACCTATAGACTACAAATGAAACCTAGCCTATGCTTGTTTTTGTAAATAAAATTTTCTTGTAATAATACAGCCACACCTGGGAATTCCCTGGTGGTCCAGTGGTTAGGACTCTACAGTTTCACTGCCAGGGGCCTGGGTTTAATCCCAGGTCAGGGAATTAATATCCTGCAAGCTATGTGTCGTGGCCAAAAAAAAAAGGTAAAAAAAATACAGCCGTACCCATTTGCTTACATATTGTCAATGGCTGCCTTTGTGCTGCAACAGCAGGGTTGAATAGTTATGAAAGAAACATCCTAACCTGCAGAGCTTAAAATGTTTACAATCTGGACCTTTGCAGAAAAAGTTTGCCAATTTCTGACTTAAGGCCAACAATTAAAAATTATACTTTGGGACTCCCCTGGTGGCTCAGTGGTTAAGGCTCCGCGCTCCCAATGCAGGGGGCCGGGGTTCCATCCCTGGTAGGGGAACTCAGATCCCGCATGGCACAACTAAGACCCAGCACAGCCAAATAAATAAATATTTTAAAAAATTATACTTCATGAATTGCTAGACTAATAATTATTAAATACTTACTTGACAATTATTTAGTGCTATATTCAACTTTCCACAATAATACCTCAAGCCATCTATCTAGTTATAGTTATTATTATTATTATACATGTATATGGTAATAATAGCAATAGCTACTTTAATTGAGCACTTACTATGTGCCAGGCAATATGTTAAAATACACACATACATACACACATATCTTATTTACCCTTACAAAAACACCAAGAGAAAAGCACTGTTTCACAGATGACGAAACTGAGGTTAAATGTGGCAGGATTTCAGGTTTGATTTATTTAATTCCAGAGCCCAAATTTGTTGTATATGTCTCCTCCATTTCTTAGTATTACCTCCATGAATATTATATTCTTTTCAAACTGAAATCTTCCTTATTCCACAAATGTGCCTCTTTCCCATCTTTCTACCTTTTGCTTCTCCTACTTCCAACTCTTGGAATGTCCTTCGCACTCATTTCTTCATGTCTGAATTTTACTAATCTGTCAGAGAACTCCTGAATCACCACCTCTTCCATAACACCTTTCCTGAATCTCCAGCCAGAAGTAATCTCAGTCCTGTTTGTTAGCTACATAGCAACTAGCATGGTTTCTGGTACACTTCAATTGTTCAGTACATGCTATTGAATGATGTTATAATTCTACTCTGTCACATTGCATATGAATTATTTTGTATTCATAGAATACTTTTCTTCTAAAAGCTCTAGTAAACTAGAAGGTTTTTTTTTCCCTAGGCTTGTTATCATAGAGAAAACTGACAGTCATAATGTATAATCTAATGCATAGAAAGGGAATGTGACAAGAAAATGTCTCATTTCAATCTGAAATTGCAAGTATCTTCAGTAATTTTCTCTAAGCAGTTTTTATACACCTCATTTCCTTTTCATCAGAAATGTTCTGTAGCTGCAGGTGTGAAATGCAGGTTGACCGTGTAAAACCATCGTGGACATAGGCTGTCATTTTGCACAGTCCACTGGATAATTGGTAGGTTTTTATAAATAATATAATAAAGGATATTTTAGGAATAAATCAGTTTCCTAAGACTCTTATATATGTTCTAGAATATGCTTCTCATTTGGATTTTCTCCAAAAGGACCATGGAATTATAAAAGCCAGATCACCTTTCTCCATGTAATTAAGGACATTTATGACGGTTGCCATTGACACACACACACACACACACAGGTTTTATTCATTTTATTTCACTTAGTATTTTTGAAAGATTGCATTGAGCTAAGAGCTGTGGAGAGAATAAAGGAAATATGTCACTGTGAAAATATAACCTAGTCTGGAAGAGATAATGAACAATGCAATGTGTTATAAAATCAAATTATCAGTGTAATGGTACATGTCATGACTTCAGAAGATGGAGACAGAGTCTTTTCTAAATTTAGCACTTGATTACCCACTGTCTTGTACTATGTATTAAATTACTTACAAGAAACATTCAAGAAGCTTTTGCTTTATAGTCTGCATGGACTACCCAGCAGTTTTTTCTGGCTTTGATGCAAAATCACTTAACAGGGCCAGCCCTTGCAGTGAATCATTCCTCAAGGGATCATCTCTTATTCCTGGAATTAAAATTCTGTCCCTACCAATTTGTGTTAATAGCTAAGATACTGGTCTCAAATCCTACCCAAGTACTCACAGTCATTACTCTAGATGTATTACCTACAAAGTACTACTATTTATTTTCTTGCTTTTCCCTCTAGATTTTCTTTTCTCTTCTATATTTTAGTTTAATTCTGATGATATTTGGTTTAATAGGGAAAATGGAAACTCAATAAATTTATTAACTGCATACTATGTCTGATTATGTGCTAGTTATTTTTCATTTGTGTTCTCTCACCTTTTTCTGCACACATAAACCCTAGAATGTAGTTATTAATCCTCATTTTTAAAGAAAAACTGAAATCCAGAGCAGTTAAATGAATTGTCTAACATTGAGCAGGCAAGTTTTCCACAGACTCCAGCATCTGGTATTAGAATGTGAGTTTGGATGCTTTTTTGAATCAATATTTACTAAAAGACAAAGAGTGATATTTAATGTTGTATATTTTATTCTAACAAAAAGTTGACTAAAAAGTAGCGCAGAGTGTTGAAGATGAAACAGACAATGGAATAGGATATCATGAGTGAGAAACAGGCACAGAAACAGATTCATGAAGACTTCAAATATTGGAATTATCAGACAGATTAAAAACAAAACCACTTTATTTGCTGTTTCTAATCAATAAAAGCAAGCCTGAAAATGTTGTTAGGGAATTGAAAATGCTAAATGGTGATCAATTTATTTGAAAAAGAACCAAATAGAAATTTTAGAACTGAAAAGCGTAACTGAAAGTAAGAAAATGGTTTGATAGCAGACTAGGCACAGCTGAAGAAAGAACCAGTAAGCTGGAAAATGAGTGTAAGAAACTATTCAGAATGCAATACAGAGAGAAAAATGAAGAAAGAACAAAAGAGAGAATAAATGATAAGGAGAATAAAGTCTGACATTATTTCACTGGAGTCCAAAAGGAGAGAAAAGAGAAAATGGGGTAGAGGCAATATTTGAAGTGATATGGTAAGGAATGTATGCTCCTCCAATAGTCTTTCCTGTTTCTGCTTATCAAAACTACATCCTTTCAGTTCCTCAGACCAAAAACCTTAGTCATGCCTGCCCTCTCTATTTCTCTCCTACCCTGTATCCAACACATCAAGAAATTCTATTAGTCTACCTTCAAGATACATCCAGAATCCAACCACTTATCACCAACTCAAATGCAAATGCCCTGATCTGTCCTGGGTCACTGGTCTTAACAGATCTCCTTGCTTCCAGGTATTATACCATATAGTACACACAAGTGTACCCTAGGATGTTTTTATGGTTGACATTTTTCTGTTTTTATTATTTTTTTCTTATTGTCTCCATGTTCTACTTTGTTTTTGTGGAGTTGGTTAACTCTGTTCAGAAGTAGAGACTGCCCATACCTTGACTATGGCAATAGTCTTCAGGCTCTGCCCCTTCCAGTCACTTTTGCATACCTATGGCATGCTAACCAGCAGAAGGGCAATGTGCCATCAATCTAGAATTTCTTGTCTTCCACTTATTGGTAATATAACTTTATGATTACCTTTTCTGTAAAAGGGGAATGGTAATAATAGAAGCTACTTCAAAGAATTATTTTAAGGCTATTTCAATGAGCTTCAGTAAGTAAAAGGAATTTAACATGCTCCCTGCACATAATAAATGCTCAATAACCATTAGCTATTATTATCATTACTATGCCAGTCTCTGCTTAAATATCTTCAATATTTTTCATTGCCTACAGAATTAAGCATAAACTTAACATAATAATAAACCTTCTTTTGCTTATCTAAACTTAGCTCCAACTTCTTCCTAATGTAAAATACCAGCTTCACCTATGCTCTTTCCACCTCTGTGCCCTCATGTTTTGTGTTCTGTCCCAGCTTTCTTGCCTGAAAACTGCAACTTTTCACAACCATCTTCCTTCCCAGCCACAGTCTGATTTCTTCTCCCCCTGCTTTTTCACCAAGCTTCATTTATCTGTTATCAACTCTCAAGTTATATTGCATTATAATTTGTTTGCATGTCTGATGCCACATTTGATTGCATACTTCTCAAGGGCAGAGATTTTAAAAAATTTTACTAGACTTTATTTTTTAGAGCAGTTTTAGATTTACAGAAAAATCAAGAAGAAGGTATAGAGATTCCTCATATACTCCCTGCTGCCACACAGGCATGGCCTCCCCCACTATCAACATCCCCCTCCAGAGTGATACATTTGTTGCAACCAGTGAACCTACATTGACACATCATTATCATACAAAGTACATAGTTTACACTAACGTTCACTCTTGGCGCTGTACATTCTATGGGTTGGGACAAATGTATAGTGACATATGTCCATAGTTATAGTATCAGAGAGAATAGTTTCACTGCCCTAAAAATCCACTGTGTTCCACCTCTTCATCCCTCCATACCTCCTAACCCCTGGCTAGAAATTCTTTTCCAATTTATCTTTTGAACATAACATAATACCTAATACATAATTGACCCCAAATAAATGTTTTTACATGTATGACTGAATGAATGAAAGGAGGAAGGGACAAATTAGAGAGAATGAATGCATCTTGTCATTCTTGCTGGCTGATGTTTTGTCTCTGTTTCAGTGGTTACTCATACTACCTTAGCCTACTCAGAAGACCACCCCCACAAACTACCGTCTTTCAGAACCTGGCTTATTTTTGAGATGCTTATTCAAACCCCACCATATATATTAAACCCGAATCAAGAGTGAGCTCTGGAAGCTTTTAAGACTTATTTTATGAATTATCTATTTAATTCAATGTGTCACACTTGCATTTTTTGTTTCATGAACCTATGTCTGTATTCCTCAGTGAGACTAAATTATATTTTTATGTGGTGAGTAAAGTTTCATCCCCTCACTTTTTATGAGCAAGAGGTGGCTTAATAAATTATTGCTTTTCACTTGGGATTGTAGACAATGGCCATGGAACAGAGAAACTTGCTGGTCTCTAATGAATTCACAGTCTTAGTCACTTTTACGTCAATTCAGCTAACTGTCTAGGACAGAAAATTATTGGGGACTAATTAAAAACATAACAAGGAAGTAAATTTTTTGAAGATTTGAGCTTACAACAGTTTCCATAAAAAGTCATAGAGGATTGCCAAATTGTCGTTAAAATAATATAACTTCTGTGTGCTAGCAGGAGTTATTTACAGAACCTTTTCCCCAGTATTTTAAACATTCTAAAACTACATCTTTGATCTTATTTTGTTTTGATATAAATTCAAGAAGAAAATGTTATACATGTTGCTGATTTTTAAGTCATCATTTTCTTTATTTCTGCTCCCCCAATACTGAACATAAGGGAAGATTACTTTGGATTTTTGAAATTTCATTCACTTAGTTTTGACCATATAGGAAGATATATTTATCTGTGAGTGATAGTTTTGTTTTTGTCTACATTATAAAACTATTTTGCGCCAATATTTTTTCATCAAGGTTAATTCACTGGGATGCTTTTTTACAGTTTGAGGGATTTCTGGGAAAAATGCTTTGAGAAGCCTTGAATTGGGGTTTTATGAATCAGGGAGGTATGAAACTTCTCCTTTTAATAAAGATCAATACTCACTTGAAATATTATGGAGAAAAATTAGTCCAGTCATATAAAAGACATTTTTTTAGTTAAGGTTTTAGTCATTCGTATAATGGCAGTCTTAACAATTCTGCTGGATGATCTATCATTATGAATTAAATAATAATACTCTTCCTTCTTGGAACATTTCTACAGGGGAAGTTATTTACCATTTTAAAAGAAAACAAAGCATTCAATAAACATTATTTTAAAAATATACTGCTGAGTGTATTCCTCATTATGATCTTGTAATTAATACCAGTTTTAAGTTGAAATCTCAATTCATGTTTACTAAAGTAATTTCAAGTCTTAAAAGGTAAACTGAGTGATTAAGTTCATGGCAGTTCTATTTTTATTCACAGAGAATGCCTCTGAGGTAGCAATTACTGCTCCAGGAACTAGTAACCATAGAAACAGCTCCACAGGCCCAACACCTGACTGCTCACCTCCATCCCCTGACACTGCCCTCAAAAATATTGTAAAAGTCATTCGACCCCAGGTAAGTGTCCAGCATGACATCATCTGCACTATAATATATTTCATTTTTGAATCAGTGCATGTGCACCATTTATATTGCAATGCCTGGACTATCTTATAATAAGTAAATGGATTTTCAGGTTAAAAGAATGGACTTGGAAGAGAATGTTTCCTTCCTTTGGAGCTGATGATAGACGTTGAAATCTGTATTAGCTTTTGGAAAAACGAATTTGTATATTACATGAAAAAACAAATTATGCTTACAAAAAATGGCTATTTCACATCATTTTTCTCTTACAACATTTTAATAATTTTGCTCCAATTATTGAGCTGCTACATGTTTTCTGGTGTTTCCTTCTCCTTTTGTCTTCATTTCTCTGGATATGCCACATTGTTTGTGATCACTTCTTTATCCTTCGACCCCGGTTGTTTATATATACGTATTTTTTCCAGTTCTTTATGGCTTCAGACTAATTTTGTCTGTGTTTAATATTGCACCTCTCATTGCTCCTTATTTTCCTCCAGTGCTCACTTTCCTCTGGCTGGTCTCTTTACCCTTTGTTCTTTTTTTCCATTCCTGTCACTTTTCTGTATGGGTTTCTTTCTCTTCCCCCTTCTCTTTCAGTTGGATTTCCCAGTAGGCGGTTTGCAGGCAAGCTTTAGAAATATCATTGGGACAAGCTGTTCTGTGATATTTCATTGAAAATAGCACTTATAAAGCTGTTTGCGTTATATTTTTGCCAACAGATGGACTCAGAACATGGAATTGGTGATGTTCTCAACCTGGCTCATTCTGAATGGGCCTCATAAAATCCAAGAGAGGGGAACTTTGGATCAGATCAGTGCCATTCACTATCTACTTAGATATATAGTATGAACGAATACTTTGAGCCAATTTGCAGAAAAAATATGTCTTTTAAGGTTGTTTTGGTCTAAATGAGCAATGATTTTTTTAATATCTTACCTTCTTTACCATAACTTACTTTGGATTATTTTATTATAATCATCATCCTCATCAGTAAAACGGTATTTAAGCTTTACATATCCACTGCAGCTTATAGAACACTTTCATACAAATTGTTTTGTTTAACCTTTATCAGTTCCAAGGGAATGTATATTTTAGTGTAATGGATAAGGATATTGGCACTCCAAAGGGGCTAAGTTGTGCAACTGATTGGAAGTTTCTTTCCTTTCTTTGGTATAATAATTAATTGTCTCCTGCAATCCCGTTCAGAGGGTAGAAAAATCCTCATTAGGTTGTATAACTTGTTACATTTTTATGAGGCTAAAACTTACAGGTTCATAGGCATAGGTAACATTTCACACAATGTCCCAATATGTGCAGGAGAAAAATGTCTTCAATAATTCCTCTTCCTTTTCAGGGGAATTTGACCTAGTTCATTTAATTCAAGAAATAACCCTCACTAAACTTAGATTTAGATGCTAAATATCACATTTATTATCATTGGCTTTCTCATTAGATGAAGGTGTCTCTGGTGTTATTGTGCAGCTATTACATTTTCAGCATTTTAAACTATTTATGCAGGAGATTGCCCTATATATGTTAATAAAATCTATTACTAAACATATTTATCTTTATACCAATATAAATTCTCTAATGTAAATGCATTTGGTCATTCAATGAATGAAAAACAGATTCTTTTCTACATAATCTAATAAACTCTACAGGACCTTATTCCATGAATCCTCCTTTGCATATTCTATTTTGTTGTATTTTAACTTATTTTAGTAAACTTTGAAGAAAATTAGAGGTAGTTTTAAAGCCAGAAATTCCATTTGACTCCATTCCTTGGTTCTGTCCATTTTTAAAAGTGTATGAAGGTAACTGACTCCACTTTCCTTTCTTAGATGTTATAATGATGATTTAGGGAGGGAAGAATGAAGGGAGAAAGTCAGGAAACTAAGTCTGGTAGTATTTAAATTAGAACCAGTGCAGCCTGTACGTGTGTATGTTATAGAACAATAACAGCTAAGGTATATAATTGGGAAAGAATATAACCTCAATTGGGCAACCCTTTCTTTCTCCTCAGAGACATTGGTGCATTACTTATTTCTCCTCATTAGTCCTGATCTCCTGGGGTTCCTCATTCACTGTAGAGAGCAGGGAATAGAAAATTCAAGCGAAAATAATTATGAAGGAGTATTGGGGTAGAGCATGTGATTTCAGGAGAGGCTTTAGAGACCAGAGGGTGTGGATGGGGGACAGCTAGATGGATAGAATAGAGGACTCCCTGGTGTGTTTTGATAAGTCACAGGTGTGTCAGGCATTTAACATTGTCAAGAGCTACTGTTCCAAAGAAAAGATAATTATTAGTTAGCTTATGTAAGAGCCTATACTTTGATTATAGTTTTAGCCCTCTGAAGTGTTTGCTAATTCTCCTGGCTTTTCTGTCTGGAAAAGCAAGAATGTGGTTTGACTGACTTGTGGGTATTCAAATACTTTTTTTTTTCATTTTTTTTCATTTACTAATTAGAAATTAATAACATGTTTGAAATGATCATTTCACTCTTAAAACTGGTGATGGGCCTTGAAAATAAAAGTATAAATGCAACTTTTATTCATGAATTTACATTTATTTGCCTGAGCATTAGCAGATGTGTTTAGTCTTATTGTGAGAAGAATGATATAGAATAGATGAGAGATAAAAACAGGACTTTTCATCTTATTCACTGCAAATAGATTCTGATTAGATAGAGCAAGTTAGGTTACATCTCCTTTGCCTGATGCATACCTTTATCTAGTCTACTTTCCATAACTATAAATGAAGAATATCCATTGTAACCAAGTTCTTGCTTTCAGTATGAGGTAGAGCTTATTATACATTTCATGTATTTCTGATTGGTGTATTAATTACTTGGAAGCTACAGACGTTGCCGTGCTTTGTTGAGTTTGATTCTATTTGGCATATTTATTAACTCATTAAGTCATAGCTGTTAGTTCTGCATCCTGTATTTGATCTTTTTACCTTTGCTTCTTTGGGCTCTTTCATGTCTTAAAATTCTCCAGATTGTGAAGTGTTCTGTTTTCAATTCATGGAGCCTGAAAGATTTATATGCTACTGGCTTCTCTGTTTTTCTCCAGTATATTAACCCACAAGCCTGAGTTTCTCTATTTAGATGAATTCACAAGGCTGGGCTCACTTACTTATACTTGAAAATAAAATTATTTTTAAATTTGAAAAAATACTTGAAATACCTTAAAAAAATTAGGTAGGTCTATTGACATACAAGTTTTGTGGGGTTTTTTTGCTACTAAATAATTATAGTTCCTTGTAATGGCTTTGTTTTTTTTAAAGTTCTCCTGGTGAAAGTATCTTTTTCCCCTAATTGAAGAATACAATACAGTTTGATGGATTTTGACAACTGTGTTTGTAGGTGTAACCACCACTCAAAGCAGGATATATATAGAACATTGGTGTTACCCCCAGAAAAAAGAGGTATACTTCATACCTCTTTCCAATCAATGGCCCCTATTCCTGACTCAGAGACAACTTCTTTCTGATTTTTATCACTATTGTTTAGAATTACTTATTCTTGGACTTTATATAAATGGAATCCTAGAGTGTGTGTGTGTGTTTTGTGTATGTCCAGGTCTGGCTTCTTTCACTCAGTGTAATGTTTTGGGGATTCACTCATGTTATTCCTTTTTTTACTGAGTAGTATTCCATTGAATTAATATAGTACAGCTTGTTTATTCAGTCTCCTGTTGATTGATACTTGTGTCGTTTCCTGTTATTTGCTATTATGAATGAATATGCTGTGAAGTCATGTTCAAGTATTTGTAAATACGTATATTTTCTTATAGATACCAAAGAGTGGAATTGTTGGGTAGTAGGACAAATGAGTAGCTAACTTTATAAGAAACTTGCCAAGAGTTTTCCAAAGTAGTAGTTCCATTTTATAATCCCCAACAGAAATATCTGAGATTTTCAGTTTCTCCACAGTCTCTCCAACATTTACGCTTACAATTTTTTCATTTTAACCATTCTTATGGGTATGAAAGGATTTCTCATTATGGCTTTAATTTGCATTTTCCTGGTGACTAGTGATGTTGAGTACCTTTTCCTGTTGCTATTGCTCATTTTATATCTTTTGAGAAGTGCCTGTTCAAATCCTTTTCATGGGCTTGTTCAATTTTCTAATTGTTGATTTGTAGTAATTCTTTATAAATTCTCATGTAATTCCAAAAGATATGAGCCATTTTTCAGGTTTATGCACTGCAAATATTTTTCCCAGTCTGTTTTGCCTTAATATTTTTTAATGGCACCTTTTGATGAACAGAATATTTTAATTTTGGTGAGATCCAATTTATCAATTTTTTTTCATGGTTAGTGCTTTTTGTGTCTTGTCCAGGTTATAAATATATGTACCCATATTTTTTTTTGTAGAAGCTTTCTGGTTCTTGCTTTTGCATTTAGTTCTATGATCCATCTCAAATCATTTTTGTATGGTGTGAGGTGGGAGTCGAGGTTCACTTTTTTCCTATGTGGAAAAAGACCTTCCTCTCCTCATTGAGTTGACTTAATGCTTTAGTACTGTTTACTACTTTAACTTTCCAATTCTTCATTGTTGGTACATAGAAATGCAAATGAGTTTTATATCATCCTTGTATCCTGTCACCGGGATAATTTCTTTTAAAAATTACAGTAGCTCCTTTAAAAATAATTTCCTTAGGGTTTTCTCCTCTCCTGTCACCTGAAAATAATGATGGTCTAACTTTTTCCTTTCTGATCTTTATGACTTTTATATCTTTTTCTTACCTCTATGACTGCATTGCATGGTGCATGGAAGGGGTAAAGCCAGAAATCCTTGCCTTATTTGCTGTCTTTGAGGTAAAGCATTCAGTATTTCAACATTAAGTATAAGCTATAAGTTTCTTGTATGTACCCTTCTACTTCTAGTTTGCTGAGAGTTTTTAGCGTAAAAGAGTGTTTTTTCCCATTTTTTTCATTTGTTTTCTGTGTATATTTAGGTGATCATATGACTTTTTTCTCCTTTCGTTCTGTTGAAGTGATAAATACATTTTTTTACTTTTGAATATTAACCCAACTTTGCATTTTTTTGGTTAGGTCCCTCTTGGTTATGATGTTTTACCCTTTTTATATAGTACCTGATGCAAGAGGCATTTTAGATAAAACATTACTGTGTGGAGAGATGGGTTAGACCTAAGGGGGTCAAAGATACCTGGTTGGCTGGGATTCTGGAATGATACTAACAGATATAGAAAAAACTTGAGCAGAAGTTTATTTTGATGAAGGAGAGGGTGGCATGATAAATTTGGTTTTGTAAACTTACTGAGTATGAGGGATGATATACAAATTGGAATATCGGTGGGGAATTATGGTGAGAGAGGTAGAAGCTTAAGGTAAAGATTTTATAGTCATTTATACAATTTGATGGTGAAGGGAGATAGCACCAAAGGTAGTATGCTGGGAAATGTTTACACTTAAGGAAAAAAGTTAATATTTATTGAGCACCTAATATAATTTAATTTTCATGATTTTGGGGGTAATGGATATTATTATTGCCATTTTATAGGTGAGGAAATTGAGAACAAGGAAGTTTAAGTAATTTCTTCACATATACTTGAGAAAGAGGGCCTTAGCAAAAGAGAGAGAGAAGGAGCATTGACAGAGTATAAAGAAGGAAGACAAAACATTTTCATGAATATAAAGGGAGAAAAGAAAACTGAAGAAGAGATTAGTCAATACTGTCAAAACTTGCCAGGAGATGGAGGAAAAGGGAGATCAAAATGTCACTTTATTTGCTGATTATGAGGGCAAAGACCTTCAAGAATGCAAATTCCCTCAAGTGGAGAATGTAGAAGCTTAAAGATGCAAAGAGTTGAAGAGTTGGAGAAAAGCAATGCACTGACTGTAGATTAATCTTTTGAATAGGTTGGTGGTAAAAGGAAAGAAAGTATTATGGCATTGTGTTGAAAGATGGACATGGTTAAGAAAACAGTTTTGCTTTCATTTCAGGATGCAGGAAATTAAACCTCGTTGTAGAGAATAGGAAAGAGGAGACTAAAAGTTGATTAGAGAGACATGAATGATGGAGACTGAAATGTTAACTTTTATAATAGAAGGAGTGACTAAATCTAATTAGCTCCAAAGTTCAAACATTCTGGCATTACTGGATGCAAGAGACACTTTGGATAAAGCATTGGTTGTTAAGTACTGCTTTCTTGGGCTATGCCCTCGGTGGTAGTTTTAGCTGTGTGTGTTTTTCACTTCTTTCTTCTGTTTCATGACACAAATCAAATCTAAAGTAAGAGAGGAGGATGTTTGAGAAGTGACCCAAGGAGTGACCCAAGGTGGAGGCAGAAAAAGAGACTATTTTAGTACATTATCATAGATAAATCATTCAAACAGGTGCTTAATGTTGAACATCATAACAACATATTTTAATGAACATAGATGGATACTAACAGGAAGCCAACCTTAGAAAATTTGAAAGTTCTGATTATTTTGAGGTACTTCTGGTACTGTCCAGATCCTACCACATATTTTAAATCTCATCCTAAGTAGAATTCAGCAGAATGAAATGATTCCAGGCTGCACTCTTTTGCAGCTAAGGAGGGACCCTATCAAGAAGAAACAAAGAGGCCAGAGGGGCAAAGAAAAGTCAAGGGCCCAGTTTTTTCAAGAGGCTAAGGGAGATGATTTGCAGAAAGATGAGCTGCTCCTGAACTCCTACCCATGATGGACTCTGTTTCAATCAGGTGACAACTCAACTTGAAGGAATTAAATACTTTGGGTATTCTCCTGGACTTTCTGTGTGCTTAATGAACTAATAATAAAGTAATTTAATAATAAACCATACTATCTCTCCCATTATTAATGGTTTAGAACCGGGGTTGTATAAAATTCTTGCCAAATCTAGAATAACATTTTACTGGGCACTGTAGGGTTATAGAATACATATGCTAAAATTTAAAATTAGAAATGAGAGTGGGTATGTAAAAAGCAGAGGCATATAACTCAAAATGAGTATAGCAAATTGTATTAGGTTGAAGCAAAAATAGATAAGGTATAAAAAGTTTTTCAAAGAGGTAATCTTTTAAAAATATCTTTATTATCAAGCATTGAACCATTTATTTCTGTTATTGCACATGTGTTTCATTTATTTCTTATAAAAACCCTACAAGGTAGGTGTTTTTTTCTTTATTTTACTGATTGGGTCTGAGACTAGGTTGAAAAATTTTCCCAGTGTTACACAGCCACTGACGGGAAGGACTCTGGTCTCCTAACTCCAATAGTCTATTAATGTTAATTACTCATTAGGGAGAAAATAATCAAGATGGCCTACTGATATTCCAGAAGGATGATGAAGTTTGAGAGGAGAATAATAGATTAGAAAAAGGAAGAAGGACGGAAGCATAGATGGCAACAGTTTGTAGCCTGAGGAAGAGAACCAAAGAAGACTGTATACTATCATTTGGAGTCTTGCAGCCAAAGCTAAGTAAGAGGAGAAAGCTGAAAACAGAAAGATAATAAAACAATAGAAAATAATCTTATGTGAAAAAAAGAACATTTTGGAAAGGAAAAACATTTAGGAAGGGGCTTCCCTGGTGGCGCAGTGGTTGAGAGTCCGCCTGCCGATGCAGGGGACACGGGTTCGTGCCCCGGTCTGGGAGGATCCCGCGTGCCGCGGAGCGGCTGGGCCCGTGGGCCATGGCCCCTGGGCCTGCACGTCCGGAGCCTGTGCTCCGCAACGGGAGAGGCCACAACACTGAAAGGTCCACGTACCGCAAAAAAAAAAAAAAAAAAAAAAATTGAGGAAGAAGTCAATGACCCCAACAATCAACCAGTAGTCTTCAACAAATTGGAATGTCCTGGAAAGATTTTTATTTTTATTGAAGTATAGTTGACTTACAATATTATATTAGTGTCAGATGTACAGCATAGTGACTCAATATTTTTATAGATTACATTCCATTTACAGTTACTACAAAACAATGGCTATATTTCCCTATACTGTACAATATATATCCTTGTTGTTTATTTATTTTGTACATAGTCGTCTGTACCTCTTAATTCCCTACCCTCATCTTGCCCCTCCCCATCCTTCTCCCCACTGGTAGGGAGGTGGGAATCATCCCATATTTAGCCAGCATCATCCTAAGTAGATTCAAATGATTTAGGGAACTTAAAAAGGCTCCCAAATACATTACCTAAAAGCCAAAGTTGCTATCTTTAGAGCCAATTGTGGATGAGACAGTGAGAGTGAGAGGATCATCTCTCAAAGGTCACATTTCAAGTGTGGGCAAATGTGATTTAATTGGCACTATAATAACATGTTGGGTCATTATAGGGCTTGTTCTCTATATCTGTTGTGTCTCTTTCTGTTTTGTTATATACATTCATGTGTTTTTATGTTTTAGATTCCACATATAAGTGGTAACATCGAGTATTTGTCTTTCTCTGTCTTATTTCACTAAGTATAATACTCTCCAGGTCCATCCACGTTGTTGCAAATGGCAGAATATTTTTCTTTTTTATGGCAGAGTAGTATTCCATTATATATATATATATATATGTGTGTGTGTGTGTATATATACCCATCTTCTTTATCCATTCATCTGTTGATGGACACTTAGGTTGCTTCCGTGTCTTGGCTATTGTAAATAATACTGCTATGAACATTGGGGTGCATGTGTCTTTTTGAATTAGTATTTTTGGTTTTTTTCAGATATATATCCTGGGAAGCTTTTTAAAAAAATGCCTGGGCCCTACCCCCCAGACCAATTAAATTGATATCTCTAAAGACAAGTATTTTATGCAATCATATGTAACATTTTGCTTTTAGTACCTTTTTTTAAAGAATTAAATTCTAATCATGCTCTGTCACATACCCTTTGTGTAACCTTTCTAACCCTCAGTTTGTCAGCAAAGTGAGGATGGTGTTTGCCTTGCCTGCTTCTCAGGGACATAGTAAAGCTCAAATCAGATAATATGTGCCATGGCACTGTGTAAATTGTAAAGCTCTGTAGTGACCCAACTTGTTATTACAGTGGCAATTAAATCACGTTTGCCCACATTTGAAATACGACCTTCGAGAGATGAACCTCTCACTCTCGCTGTCTCATCCACAGTTGGCTCTGACGATAGCACTTTGGCTTTTAGGTAACGTATTTGGGAGCCTTTTTAAGTTTCCTACATCATTTGAATCTACTTAGGATGATGCTGGCTAAATATGGCATGATCCCCACCTTCCGCATTTCATGCCTTAGAGATGTCTCCATAAGATAGCCACGGGAAGTATAAACTCCTGAAACCTGGGATGTGAGAGAAGCCAATGAAGATAAATGGCTCAGTGTTGGGTCAGGCTGACCCAATTCAGGGGAAGGAAAAACCAGCATCCAGAAACCATCCACTATGAACTGCATCTTCCATTAATGACTAAAATCACCATCATTCTATATAGAGGTCATGCCAATCACATGTCAGAGCAATATTAGTTATCCTCATTTCTCTTCTTTTGATGAAATCCTGGCTGAATTTGTCCACCAGGAAAATGGGAAATTATTTGTTACTGACACTTTCAACATGTAAAAATAATTTTCATTTCCTTTTCTAAGCATGAAATATAATTCTCTGAATTTTGTGCCCACATTGCCATTGACAAACAGCAGACCTTACTGAAGTGGTGTTTTTCTTTTGTGTTATTCAGGTTTCTTCTTCCACATACATAAAAATCTCAGTGGATAAGATTCTTTGTCATGTCTTTTTCTTTAGAGCATCTCTAGGCACTCTGAATAAGAATGCATAGATGAAAAATGCTCTGGGAAAAATTTCCTTAAAAAAAATATGTCCAGAAAGTAGAGTTGGCATTATTACTTTAAATATCTTAAGTGGTAGATTAGAATTTGAAATCTAATCTCATCCCTCCTATTAGGTCATTTGTTATTGACTTGCGCTGGGTAAAGTTAAAAGCCCCCAATTACCTCTGCCTCTAATTCATGGAAACCTGTTTGATCACATGATGAATAGTGTACCTAATGTATGAGGCTGAAGCTAACTACTTCTATTTCCTGATCTTTGCTGTTCTGAAATTGTGGAATTTAGCTCTGAAAGAACCACAGAGCCCATTGTTACTTTATTTATTCATTCATTAAATAAACATTTAATTCAACTGTGCCTACCATATGATGGGCCTCATAAGCGGAGATTTGAATATGAAAATGACCTAGAAGAATCTTTACTCAATTGAGGGAGACTTGCTTTAAACAGATAATGTTTGGAATTTCAGTGATGGAATTTATCGCTGGAATTCCCCATGGATCATCCTCAGACCCCCTCTCTTCTCAGTCTACACATACTCCTATATACTCACGTCCAGTTCCAGAGCTTTAAATGCCATCTATATTCTGATTACTCCTAAATTTATATTCCAGCCCCAACCACTTACCTGAACTCTAGGCTCATAACCAGCCAGCTAGTCTAAATCTCAAATTAAATATCTAAGAAGCATTTTAAGCTTAACATGTGTAGCGCTAAACTTTGTATTTCAGTTAATAGCAGCTCAGGCTAAGAGACTTGACCCCATCCTTGTTTCTTTTCTTTCTCTTACACCCTCACATCCAATCCAACAGAAAACCCAAGAGGCCAGCAATCCTCCAAGTGTGGTTTGGGACCGTTTGGCAGTCTCCAAGACCCTTTCAGAAGATCTGTGAGGTCAAAGATATTTTCATAATAGTACAAAGAGATTTTGCCTTGTACACTCTTATTTTAACACCAGTACTTAGTGGAGTTTTCCATCATTGCACTGTGATGTTCAGTGACATCATAGCTCTAATGGCTCATGAAATGTGCACTTGTGTATAATTATGTCTTAAAAGTATCTCAGTTTTAATTTTTTATATATTAAATATTTACAGATATTACCCTTATGAACAAACACTCTTTAGTGTTCTCAATTTTTAAAGGTGTAGAAGAGTCCTGAGATTAAAAAGCTTAAAAATTGTTCCTCTATCTTTCCTTTCAAAATATGTCTTGACTCAGGACCCTCTTGTCATGTCTCCTCTGTCACTTTGGAATAAGCCATTAACATATCTTAAGTGGACTTTTGAAAAAGCATGTAACAACCTAATTGGGAAAAGAATTTGAAAACGAATAGATACATGTATATGTATAACTGAATCACTTTGCTCTACACCTGAAACTATCACAACATTGTTAATCAACTATACTCCAATATTAAGAAAGAAAAAGAAAAAGCCTCTTAACCTGTTTTGTTTGTGGCACTGATTGTTGTGCCCTTATCATCCTTTTGCAAATCAGCAGATAGACCTATGTTATTCATCTCTTCAGCCTTCTAATATCTTCCCATCTCACTCAGACTAAGGCTTACAACACCCTATATAATTTGATTCTCTCTTTAACCTCTTAATCTGTCTCCTGTCATTCTCTACCTAACTCATTTTACTCCAGCCAGGCCATCTCCCCTGCATTACCTCAGATAAGCCAAACAGCTCCTGCCTTAGGGCCACTCTCTCACTTCGTCACAGTTTACCCTTCCCCCTCCCCATATCCTCCTTCTAGAGAAATGGAAATAAAACCAAAACTAAACAAATGGGACCTAATGAAACTTAAAAGCTTTTACACAGCAAAGGATACCATAAACAAGACCAAAAGACAACCCTCAGAATGGGAGAAAATAGTTGCAAACGAAGCAACTGACAAAGGATTAATCTCCAAAATTTACAAGCAACTCATGCAGCTCAATAACAAAAAAACAAACAAATCAATCCAAAAATGGGCAGAAGACCTAAACAGACATTTCTCCAAAGAAGATATACAGATTGCCAACAAACACATGAAAGGATGCTCAACATCATTAATCATTAGAGAAATGCAAATCAAAACTACAATGAGATATCATCTCACACCGGTCAGAACTGCCTTAGGTTTTTTGTTCTCATCCTTGACTTGTCTGAAACGGTCTTCCCTCAGAGACCTACATGGCTCATTATCTTTCTTCCTTCAGGTCATTATTCAGATGCCACATCATGAAAGAAGCCTTCTCTGACCACTGAATATAAAGTAGCCACTATTTTACTTTCTATCTCCTTCATGCTATTTTTTCTTTATAACGTTTTTTCATTCCTGAATTAGCATTTATGTATTGATTTGTTCTGTGTCTTTCTTCCTCATTTGAATGAACATTCCATGAGAATGAGAACTGTATCATATTATTATTATTATTATTATTATTATTAAATTCTCAGTCACAGCACCTAGAACAGCACCTGGTACATAACTTGTGCTCAATGAATATTTGAATTAATTAACTGAGAATGGTTGGGTAAAGGGCAGTGAAGACTATTCTAAGAAGGAGGTACTCAAATTGAGCTTTATATTTGAATAAGAATTAGCTAGATGAAGTGGTAGATACATAGTCCAGGGAGCAGCATAGGATGAGTAGGGCATTTAAAGTTTTTTGACTTAATGCTCTGACAAATCCATCTAGGATATTCTAATGAGTCAAGAAGTCCCAAGCAGATGTTCTACCCTCTTCCCGCAATCAGAATGTCCTAATCTCTACGGAGTACTCATCCTGAGTATTGTTCTTAGGGAAAGAAGAGTTTTCGTTGTAAAATATATAGGGGAAATACAGGGTTAAACGCTTTTCTTTACTGAAGGATTTTTCTTAGCCTTCCCCCACTACCGTCTCTGGAAACTCACTAATATTTTTCACAACTAGTGATCCACAAAACATACTTTGGGAAGCATGATCCAGGTCATTTGATATATTTCTTTGTAGCTGACCCGAGCAATTCCATTCTGGTTTGATTTTTTCACTCATTCTCTATGAATTTACACTGTTGAGAAAGAGAGCATGCTGACTCAGCAATAAATAGTGTGATTCATTTAGTATGTTATATATAGAGAGGTATCTATACATTGTCTACTTAATCTTGTAAGCAACCATGTGAGATAATAGGACCATTATGATTCCTATTTTATATATGAAGAAAAGTAAAATGAATATAGTGTGTATTGTATCATGCTGACAAACAAGTTTTAAATCAATAAAGTTAAATGCCTAAAACCCAGAAACCAGTAATTAGAAGGATCTATATTTTTTACTATCATACGGTATTATTTTAGCATCATTCTACTTTACACTGATTGAATTCTACTGAATAAATTTGCTTCAAACATTATATTAGGCTCTATGAGGAATAAAAACATTTACATAATTCTCTGGGCTTAGGAGACAAATTAACTACATTGCTTTCTTCTTCTCCTAGACTCAGAACCAATTGAGAGATTGGATGCAGGAGTTAAATTAAAATCAAACATCATATATTTAAATTACTGATAGACTAATTGGACAGTGTGATTCTAGCTTTGTGGCCAAATGTGCTTGCCCCTGAATTAGACACCCATCCCAACCTGTCACTGGCATAGCTAGACAATCTACAAGGTGATTTTGTCACAGAAGAGCAGAGAATACATTATGCTGACGTATTGGCTCTGAAGAGGAAAAACCCAGAAGGAGCAGAGATGAGCACGCTTACTTTATTCCCCAAAGTCATTTTATAGCTGTGTAATTCTAGCTCCTTAGGGGAGAAATGAGTGAAGGGTAGGAGAATAGGCCAAGAATGTTCCTCTAATGGAATTCCCCTTCTTGTGGAAATATGAGTCCAGAGAGTACAAGTTCAGCTTAATAAAAAGATAATAAGATATACTTCATTTGGTCCAGTAGCGTAGAGTGTTTGGATAATAAGACTTACTGTACTTACTTGCCAGACATCATCTCACTCCAAAAATCTGCTCTTCCTTCCTTATATCAGTTAATGGCAGCACCATCTACTCAGTTTCCCAAACCAGAAATTTAGGTTGCCCTAGAGGTCTCCCTTTCCTTCTCTTCCTCAGTCTAATTAGCCACCAAGCCAGGATAACTCTGTTTCCCAAATATCTCCCAAAGCTTTTTTCTTTTCTTCACTCCCACTGCAATTGTCTCAGTTCATCTTCTCTTGACTTGATTTTTGAAATAACTCCCACAGCGTCTCCCTTGTTGTCATTCTCATCTGCTTCTAATTTATCTTCTACATTTCTCACTGTGATCTTCATGTTATTATTATTATTATTTTATATTTTGAAACAATCAAAGAATTATATTACAGCAAAGTTAGAAACACAATATAAAGATCTTTTTCCTGGAACTATATGTAAGATGTTAACCTGATGCCCCATCAGCCCCAAATGCCTTAGTGTGCTATTTCTTGCAAAAAAAAAAAAAAAAAAAAAAAAAAGGACATTTAACGAGAAAAAAACCCATCAAGATCAGATCATTAACCTTGATATATTACTACCATTTAATCCTAAAACCCCATTCAAATTTTATCAATTGTCCTAATAATAACTTTGTGGTAAAATATACAGTCCAGAATCATATATTGTGTCTATTTGTCTTTTCTTTTTAATCTCTTTCAATCTAGAACAATCCCTCAGTCTTGTCTGGACTTTTAAAACCATGACACATTTGAAGATAACAGGTCAGTTATTTTATAGCATGTCCTTCAATTTGGGTTTATCTGATACTGCCTCATAATTAGATTCAGGCTGTTCATCTTTGTTAGAAAGATCCAGAAGTGACTCTGCATTGTTTTGTTGTTGTTGTTGTTGTTTATTGCATCCTATCCGGTGGTACATGATTTTGACTTGTCTTATTTCTGATATTGTTCACCTTGATCATTTAATTAACATTGTGTCTCCCAGGCTTCTTCACTGTAAACTTACTCTCTATTTTCTGTAACTTACAAGCATTTGTGGGAGAGTACTTTGAAACTATATTAATATCCCATTTCCTACAAAACATTCAATTTTAAAATTTATTTATATGTATTTGTTTAGACCCATTTTTTCCTATTTTAGTCGATGAGTTTTACAACATTACTCTCATTATTTGTTTTGATACTTAAATGATTCCTGATTTTGCCAAAGGGAGCCCTCCTGTGTCCTTTTCACATATCCCCATCATTCTTGGAGTACTTTCTTACTTTGGGGAACAATAAGATATTCTAAACTTATCTCATATATAGTTTTCCAGTCCCAGATATGGAATCAGCCATTTCGCCAAGAAACCCTATTTCCTTTTAGTGGAAAATGGTAGTTAGGTGCCGAGATTTAGGCACTAGGTATATTTGTTACTGTTAGGACGTCACCACTGCAAGACCCTCTCAGTGCACAGAGCTAGGAAATATTTACATGTTTGGACAATATGTATATATATGTATACATGTGGGTATGGATGTGTATATACAAGTATATTTATGTATATGCATCTATATTTCTATACCCATCTTTATGGATATTGAAATTCATGAGTTCATAGTGATACTGTGATTTCAGTGTGAACACCACAGAATTCATTTTCATATTTGTAATTTATTTTCTGATAGTCAGAAACATAGCCTCCATTATCCTTAATGTATTTAGTTATTTGATCTGGTTCCTAAAACCCATTTAGGACTATCCCCATATGTGTACACCAGCCTCACCCCATTTGGATTCTGCCTCCCCGTGCCAACCCACCCCCACATAGATGCCATTTCACGCTGCTCAGGGTGTGTCACACACCATGCAGTCCACCCGCCTCCTTACCTTCTGTGAGCTCTGACTCTCCGCTTTGGTCTGAGCCTTGGTGATCCCCTCTTCACTCTGGCATTGCTTTGACTCTTCACCCCAGCTGCCCTCCACACACTGTGAGATGTGTGACACCCAAGCCAGGCCTCTCCTCTGTGGGGCTACCCTCCTCACCTTGTGTAGGCTTTGTCCCCCAGTGCCAGATTCTCCCCCTGGGTGGAAAATGATCTTTTTACACTGTCAACCTGATCATGTTATTCACCTTTGTAAAATACTCCTAAGATGCTTATTACCTCATGGTAACATCCAAACTCCTCAATAAGGCATTAATCCATTTATCTTCTGGTACTGTACTCCTCTTTATGACTACCATTCCCTGCATGCAATCACACTAAACTCTTACAACTCCTGAAAGGAAACTTGTTCTCTCACACTTTCTGACACAGTCTGGAATGTGTTTCCTTCTTTCTATCCTAGTTAACATCTACTCTTCCTTCAGGATAAGATCACCTAATTAACCCTTCCTTACTGCATCTCCAGGGAGATGCGCTTATCCATTCATCCATTTCACTCATATTTGCTGAGTGAGTGCTATATACCAGACTTCATGCTAGGTACAGGAAATATAACAGTGAGTAAGACAAAAAGAGGTCCCAGCCCTCAAGGAGCTTATATTCCAGAGAAGGTCGATATACAATGATCAAGTAAACAATAAATAAAGAATGTAATTTCAGATTGTGATAAATGCTATGAACTAACTAAACAGAGTAAAACAGAAGTTGGAGGAGTAGCCAGTACTTTAGAACAGAGAAGGTCTCTCTGAAGGTGATATTTGAGTTGGAACATGAATGAAGAGAAACAGCCAGCCATGCAAAGAGTCAGAAAGAGAATGTTCCAGGGAAAGGACATATCAATACAAAGGCCCTAATGATGAGATGAACTTGTGATAGAGGAACAGACAAAAGGCTTGTGTATTAGGGGAAAGTGTTTGAGATGAGGCTGCAGAAAATGGGGAACCAAGTAGGTCTTTGTAAAAATTGTAGATTTTACTCCAATTACTCTGCAATTAGAGGCCATTGAAGGGCTTAAGCAAGGATGCGACATGATTTCATTTACATTTTTAAATGAAATAGAGAGCAAGCAGAAGTAGGGGAAATAATTCAGAGGTTTTGTAGTCATCCAATAGAGAAAGTGCAGTTCTTGGATCAGGGTGGTGCAGTGGAGGTATAGAATAGTGAATGGTTTTGAGACACATTTTCAAAGTAGAACCCAAATATTTGCTGTTCTGTTGAATTCAGCGGATATAGGATGTGAATCAAGCATTTCTCGGTTTATGGCTTGAGCCACTGTGAAAATCATGGTGCTATTTACTGAAATGGTGAGGTCTAGGTGAAATCAAGGGATTTTTGTACAATTTGTTTTGTTTTGGTGTTGCTGGGGGTGGGGAGCAAGAGTCCAAGACTGATTTTGGCTGCATAAAGTTTGAGCTACCTTCTAGATGTCAAGTAGATAAATGTAAGGTTTTCTAGTCATTCCACTATGTTCCGTAAGCATTATGTGTATACGTCCATATTATTTTTATATGGGTATTATAAGAGTCTATTTATGCAGCAAAAAAGATGAGAAAATTTGATGGAAACCATATTAATTACCTTACTATTTATAAAAGCAAAAATTGCAAATGATCCCCCACTAGTCTGTGAATTTTTTCTTCTTTGATTTTTGGTGTTTAGCAAAGAACCTGACAATAAATATTTGCTGAGTGGACTCAGGGATAACTGATGTAATTTAACATGACTTCTTAGGAAAGTTGTATGAGACAGGTACCAAACCATATTGCTGTTTTACTTAAGATTATTTTTCCCTCAAATATTTCTTGAATATCAGACAGACACTTTAAAACTGTCTTACATCTTCTGTTGGATTCCATAAAAAATACAACAAGGATATCAACACGAACAGATATCTACATAATAATTGCAGTTTTCCTCTTAATAAATTAAGAGGATCATTAGGTTAGTGAAAACATATGAGAAAAGACTATTTTAAATAAGTTTAATTACATAAACAAACACTAGGCAATGCACTCTAACAAAATAGAGACAGTGATTAATAGCAACTTTAGAAGAGATGTTTTCTTATCTTCTCATCCTTACACATCCTCTTTCTCTTTCTGTCAGAACAGTTACAAATGATTGGCTCAGCAGTCATTTCTCTATTAACTAACAAAATGTTTGAAATGATAGAGACACTGGCTGTCAATATTTCAAACTTAATCTTAGAGACACTAGCATTTACTTAACATAAAAGCCTCAAAAGTAATCCTGAAGGAAAAGATAAATAGTCTTGACTACATAAAAATTAAAAGCTACACTGCATAAAAATATCCCAATTAAAATAGGAAGCAAGGAGCAAATGAGCTAGAGATATTTATAATAAATATAAACAAACTGTTAATACTCTATTAGGTGAAGCAGTCTTACAAGACCATAAAGAAGACTAATACGTCTGTGGGAAAAAACAAAGAATATGAATAGATGATTCAAGAAAGAAAAAGATGAATATCTAATAAACACAAGGAGAAATGTTTAACAGCCCTACATATCAAAGAAATTCAAAATTAAATTATAGCATTTTAGATTAAAAATGGTTAAAACTTTAAAAAAAATGAAAATCCTATGGGACTTCCCTGGTGGTGTAGTGGTTAAGAACCCTCCTGCCAGTGCAGGGGACACGGGTTCGATCCCTGGTCAGGGAGGATCCCACATGCCACGGAGCGGCTAAGCTTGTGTGCCACACCTACTGAGCCTGTGCTCTAGAGCCCTTAAGCCACAACTACTGAGCCCGTATGCTGCAACTACTGAAGCCCACACACCTAGAGCCTGTGCTCCACAACAAGAGAAGCCACCGCAATGAGAAGCCCGCGCACTGCAACGAAGAGTAGCCCCTGCTCCCCACAACTAGAGAAAGCCTGCGTGCAGCAACGAAGACCCAACGCAGCCATAAATAAATAAACAAATAAATTTATTTTTTTAAAAAAGTTTGTTGTTAAAAAAAAGAAAATCCTATGGTGAGTGTAAGGTAAAGGCATGTGGTATAGGCATTCTCATAAGCTAATGGTGGAGATGTTTCTATAAATCTTCTTGGTAACGTGAATCAAGAGCCATAAAAAAATTTATTCTATTTTTAATCTAGTAATTTCTCATCCATACCAATGAAATGCTCAGAATGAGAGAGAAATCTGTAAAACATATTTATTGCAGCACTATTTTAATAGCAGAAATTGGAATTAAAATTTTTCTGTTTGAATGTAAGATAGAATATTAAAAGATTAAATTATTTTTGAAAACTAATTTAATCACATCAGGAACTAACATGGTAACTCTAAAAATATAAATTTGTTAACTGTAAAATAAACTAGAGTCTGCATCTGTTGATTACTTGCAAATTTGTAATAAATGTGTGTTCATATGTGTGTATAAGTATGCATATAAAATGAGTGATGTAATTTTTTCTTTATTCTGTGTGTGTATGTGTGTGTGCATGCATGTGTGCACGCATTGTTCAAATCTGCTTCTGCTATCTGTACAGGAGAAAAAAATTATCCAAATCAAATAGGAAGTGTAAAACTCAGATTGCTTCTTCAAGTGCTATACCATTTTTCCTAAGCCTGTTCATTCACTCCCTAGCTAAAAAACCCTTAAAGTAGGTTTGATCGCTATTGCTTGATCAAATGTAAAGCCACCAAACTCACTAGGCATTTATGACCAGGCCCCTGTCTGTTCCTAGCGTGACACCTTGAGCCTCTCTCCTCTTCTCTTCTCTCTACACCCACACCCCCATCCCAACTCTAGGGTCATTTTATTTCCTCCAAAGCACCATGCTCTTTCCAAACATATGCCATGTTTCTCCTCCAAACTCTTCCATTCTCTATTTCTTACTCCTTGCTCTGGCTTTTTACCTTTTACTCATTCTTTAGGACTCCACTTAGACATCCCATGCTCAAGGATGCCCTCTCTGACATCCCGCAGTGAATAAATGCCCCCGTCATCTCCTCATTCCTATACGTGAAAGGTACTCTACAATTTTTTGTTGAAAGAATGGCTAAAGAAGTTGTCAGAAATAAGCTTTGTGAGCCTAAGAATATTTAATCTTCAAGAAAAAGTTTAAAGAAGTGGATAATTGCAAAAACTCTAAATGTAACGATAACTCAAAGTTTTCTTTAAACGGTTTAAAATTTGATTTAACTCATGTGCCTGTACTCTGTCCTGTCACTGTAATTTTTTTTTCTGAATTAACCTCTCCTGTGTACTGGAATGTTTATCATGATACTTTATGAATTTTTAAGAATAAGAGACTTCTCCCACTCCCACCCTAAAAACTATAAGCGGTTTATTGTTGTCCATCTTTTTACCTGACACAATTTGAGGGTTTGGTTTTTTCAAAAATTGTATTGTTTTTAATCCATTTAATCTATTTTGCTCATCTTCAGCTTTGAGTTATTTGGGAATATATATGTATTGAGTGCCAGGTCATCTGGTGACTAATTTCCTTACTCACTCTGCTGTCCACATTTTAAAACTCTTTTAACAAGCGAGCTTCACCAAAATCAAGCAATAGTCATTAAGTTACAGAAGCAAAATTTTGTGGAAATCTAATCTTACCTAGAGAAATAGTACATGAAAATTAGTGTTGTCTGATGAAGAGCTTGTAACTAAAAATATGCAGTGTGATGTGATGGAAAGAATACTTACACTAAGAAATGCATAAAGAAAAAGTCATCCCTCAGTTTTAATTACCATTAATAATTAGACTTTTTCTACACACATATATTAATTTTAAAAATTATGTCATAGTGTGTATATTGCTTTGCAACTTATTTTTCAACCTAAAGGATATATCCTCAGATTCTTTCATGACATGAAATATGATTTTTAATGCTTGCTTATGTGTCCATGATTGGTTAATTCACCAAAATGTTCTAATCTTATGTCAGGAAAAAAATATTCTTTCATTTGTTTCCTTGCTAGATAAAGTACAGTCTATAGGGCATGGTACTGGTGATAGATACTCTCTAAATCCCTTTCCTTCTTCAGGGATCCTTGGATGGAAACTGTGTCAAGGATGGGAAATTTTCAGTGAGTTAAGAAATAAAAATGGAGAGAGACTCCACTGCAGATGAGGGTCTCTTTTCCTGTGGCACTTTTGCTAAGGTTGTTGGTCCAGGAGTCCCATGGTTTCTGAGGCCAACTTCACTGTCTTGCCTGGAAATAGCTTAAAAAGTGGCCTTTGAGGACAATGTCAGCCCCAGCATCTGAGGCAAAAGAGAGGATATCATCATTAAAGTCACAGGAGACAACTTGGTCTTTAGTGTAGCCCAGGGTGCCCTCCCTTTGAAGGGGTCCCTCTGACATCTGCTAACTAATATATTATCCAGGTCAGATCCTTGATAAACATTGTGACAGTAGGGACTTGTAAGTTCATGCCATCAGACATGGATCGGCTTATCCACAGCCTTGGCAGTGTCAGTGGTCAGTGGATGCAGTGATGATATTTTGGGCAACACTATAGTCATCATACAAGTTTGCCATCCTTGGACTCACGTGGCCAGTGATAGCATGGGCTATGGTCATTTGGTCCCTTCACAATGCTAAAGTTGTTGTAAATGACCTTGGCAGGGGAGGCAAGCAAAGCAGTTGGTGATACAGAAAGCATTGCTATCAACCTTGAGGGAGTTATCACAGTTCTTATGGTTCCTTATAATCACAAACACAGGGACATTGATAGAGTGGCAGAGATGATGACCCTCTTGGCTCTGTTCTTTAGGTGTGCCTCAGTCTTCAACAGGGTGTGAAGATACCAGTGAAAACCACCATATACTTAGCACAAGCATTATCCTTTTTTCTGTTGTTGGGATCTTGCTTCTGGAAGATGGAGATGGGCTTCCCATTTACCACACAATTTTGGTTCTCAGCCTTGATCATGCCCTTCTACTTGAATAGAAGAGTCGTACTGGCAAGTGAAGAAGATGTAGTCTATAAAGGGTCACAAGTGGTGATAATATCCATGGCACATTATAGTTATATAGGTTCTAATGTATTTTCCAGATAATCCTTAAGATAGGACAATGTTTGATGACATGGGGGATTTTAACACTGCTACTACTAGCACAATTAGAGTATCCCAATCATTTAAGAAAGAAAGAAGAAAATGAGGAAGGGAAGGAAAGGAGGGAAGGAGAGGGGAAGGAGAAGGAGGAAAAATAAAAAAATAAATAGCAAAAAACAAAACAAAAATAAACATTATAAAATAAGATGACAGAAGTGAGACTAAACAGGGCAGTTACATTTAGGAAATGTAGCGTTAAAGAGTTCCATTTTGAGAAAAGATTGTTGCATCAAAATACAAACTCTAAAGTATGATGTTTGAAAGTGACACATATTTGAAAAAGTAAAAGAAAAATACTAAAAACTTAATGTGGAAAAAGCATTTATTATGAGCAAAATGAAATGCAGTTGTCAAAAATATTTAAAACAGACAAAGTAGAATTCTAGATAAAATGCATTAGGAGCAAGCAGAATTTTTTATATTGATAAAGTACATAATCCATAATAAACATATAACAATCACAAACCCTATTTCCCAGCTTATAATATTACACTGAAATAAATACACCTCCCTCAGGTAGCAACTAAAATGTCACTTTCTTAAATAAGCTGTTCCTTATACCCCAAGTTAGATTAGATCCGTCATTCTGCGTCTTCCTAGCACGCTCTAGTTTTTCACAGAACTTTTAACCTTTCCACTCCATGTCTGTCTTGTTCCCTAGAATATGAGGTCCATGAGGGAAGGCACTGCATCTGTCTTTTAGTCAATATTGCTTGGTACTCTTTAACCTGGTAAGTGCAGAAGATGATAGAGCCAAGTATGAGCCGTCCCAGCAGAGAAATTATTTTCCACTGATTTTTCTCTGTGTTTAGTGAGCCACTGCATCAAGGAACATTGATACCCAACTTTATGTTTTGTTTGGATTCAAAATGTATCTAAAGACCAGCTTCTATCTCCAGAGTTGCTATCTGGTGCATGCTATTCAAACTCCTAACAACCTCCTAACTTTCTTCTTGATAAAGTCACCACTGAGGTTCCTGGACCTCCTAATAAATACCATCCTTTATAAAATTGTTTATCCACAGGGGAGTAATAGAGATTATTGGGAGTGTGCTTTCTCCCCAGCTCCATGATCCATCAGGGCCTTGAGTTCTCATTCCTCCAAATCAGGGATGGGTAGCTGTTTAGAGAAGTTCTACCAGGGCCTCTGTCACTTACTTCCCATCAGAGGACCCCCCTGACAGCTTTCTGCTTTAGGCACTCCTTACAGTTTCCAGAACAGCGATTTTAAATACTGATAAAATAAGTCTATGTGCTGTATTTTCTTCCAAACTGACTGACTCCCCCTTTCTCTTAAATGCTCACTCTGCAAATGGTAATGTATCAGTAGGGTCCTGCCACTGTCCTCTCCATTTAATTTAGTGATTCTGCCAGTTGTTAAGAGATCTGTATTATGCTTTAACTTATCAGTGTCTTCTTTCAGTCGTCTCATCTATGCCAAATGTTGCAGTAAGGGAAGAAAACAAACATTTATCAGTCCTTTACTCTGAAGTCGGCATTATCTTAGTGCTTCATTTACATTATCTCAATCCAGACAATAATTATATTATCCCTATTTACATATGCAAATACTGAACTGTAAATACCAGCACTAGGATTTGAATCTAACTCTGCCTTGCTCCAAATCCCATTTTGTCTTTTTAAAATGTTTTAATTTTTTGGGGCACACCACGCAGCATGCGGGATCTCAGTTCCCCGACCGGGTATTGAACCCATGCCCCCTGCAATGGAAACAAGGAATCTTAACCACTGGACGGCCAGGGATGTCACCCATCCTGTCTTGCTAACAGGTGTCTATAAGTTTTACCCATAGGAACTAGCAGGAAACATACAGGTGCTTTTGAATTTAGGACACTAATGAATTGAGTGCTCAATTTGCTCATTGATATAAGGATGAAGGAAGAGATTTTATAGTTATAGACCATATCAGAATTTAATGCTTTTGTTTTTTTGTTTTTTTGTTTTTTGTGGTACGTGGGCCTCTCACTGTTGTGGCCTCTCCCATTGCGGAGCAGCGGCTCCGGACGCGCAGGCTCAGCGGCCATGGCTCAGCGGCCATGGCTCACGGGCCCAGCTGCTCTGCGGCATGTGGGACCTTCCCAGACCGGGGCACGAACCCGCGTCCCCTGCATCGGCAGGAGGATTCTCAACCACTGCACCACCAGGGAAGCCCAATTTAATGCTTTTGTTTCTTTAGGGGAACTCCAAGCAAAGTTTATATATAACTCTTGCCAATTCTTGATTATTTACAAATTGGTTACTAAGTTTATGGGTTTTAAAAAATACTTGCTTTATATCCATATATTCCTTCCTATCAGCCTTTCAAGTATTCTTTTGCCAGAGATGGGACAGTGAGAAAAGAAAAACTTTTATTAATGTACATTTTGATAAATATTTTCAAAAATACTTAGCACAAAAAGGAGTTGAAATTTTTAGCTAAAATTAATTTGAATGCTTATCTTCATTTAAAAAACAATCTCTATCATCCTATGACATAAATTCCTATAACACTGATTACATTTTATTCCAAGGGAAGTTCTATGTACTTATTCTTAGAACTTCCTGTCATCTTAAATTCATCCATGTAAGTACTTGTTTGTCACATCTTTCTGGTTGAAACCTTAACTCTTTCTCCCATCTACTATTTACTTACTTCTTGGTGATAACCCTCATGGCAGTTGCTTTTACAAATATCCTGGGGAAAACGTTCTTTTAAGATATCATTTACTTACCAAACAAACAAAAACATTATTTTTATTATATAGAAAGACACTTTGGGCCATTATAGAGAAAAGGTAGCATGGTGTAATGTGAAGTGTATGCATTGCTTTGAAGTATTGAGAGAGCTAGATTCTAAAACTCTTTGAAATTTAGAGTGTCCTCTGAGAAGTTTCAATTTCCCCATCTGTAAAATGTGGTAAATAATATGCACTTTAGTAGAGCTATTTTGGTGTTCGCAGGGAAAAATATGTAGGATACCTGGCACAATGTGTATTTATTGAGAGCTACTATTAGTAAAGTAATGATGTAAATTAAGAACTAAAAAGCAGAATAATTTTTGTAAGAATAAAATGCAATGCATACCACACCTTTATTTGTTAGCATCAAGGCCTGGCCCCACCCAAGAGCCTATAGGCTCCAGTGCTAAGATGCCTCAATCCAAAGAACTAACTGGGCAGAGACAAGCCCCACCCATCAACAGACAGGCTACCTCTATACATGCCCCTTGACATGGCCCTGCCACCAGAGGGCCAAGACTGAGCTCCACGCACCAGTGGGCAGGCACCAACCCCTGCTACCAGGAAACCTCTAGACCAGCTTCACCCACCAGAGGGCAGACACCAAAAGCAAGAAAACTACCATTGCACAGCCTGCATAATAAGTCTGCAAATGCAGGCCAAACCCTACCCTAGGACAAGCTGACCCCTGGCCCTTGGGTGTTGAAAGGGAGTACACTACCGGGACCCATTGACTTCTCCTATAGAAGGCCACTTCTCCAAGGTTGAGAAATGTAACTAACCTACTATATACATAAAAATGCAGATAGCAACTTAGACACAATGAGATGGAAGAGGAATATGTTCCAGATGAAGGAACAAGATAAAATCCCGGAAGAAGAACTAAGTGACATGGAGATAAGCAGTCTACCTGAGAAAGAGTTCAAAGTAATGATTGTAAAGATGATCCAGTAACTCAGGAGGAGAATGGATGTACAGAGTGAGAAGTTAGAAGTTTTTAACAAGAGACAATATGACAAACAACCAAACAGAGTTGAACAATACAATAACTGAAATGAAAAATACACTAGTAGGAATCATTAGTAGACTAAATGAAGCAGAAGAGTGAATCAATAAGCTGGAAGACAGAGTAATGAAAATCACTACCACAGAACAGAAACAAGAAGTAAGAATGAAAAGAAATGAGGACAGTTTAAGAGACCTCTGGGACAATATCAAGTGTGCTAATATTCACATTATAAGGGTCTCAGAAGGAGAAGAGAGAGAGAAAGGGCCTGAGAAAATATTTGAAGAGATAATTACTGAAAACTTTCCTAACCTGGGAAAGGAAACAGTCACTCAAAGTCAGGAAGCACAGAGTGCCATACAGAATTAACCCAAAGAGGGACACGCCAAGATACATTGTAATCAAAACGACAAAAATCAAAGTTAGAGAATATTAAAAGCAACAAGGGAAAAGTAAAAAATAACATTTCGGGAACTCTCATAAGACTATCAGCTGATTTTTTAGCAGAAACTGCAGCCCAGAAGGGAATGGCACAATATATTTAAAGTGATGAAAAAGAAAAGTCTACAAACAAGAATACTTTACCCAGCAAGGCTCTTGTTCATATTTGATGGAGAAATCAAAAGCTTTACAGACAAGCAAATGCTAAAAGAATTCAGCACCACCAAACCAGCTTTACAACAGATGCTAAAGGATCTACTCTAGGCAGAAAAGAAAAAGCCACAACTAGAAACAAGAAAAATTATAAAATGGAAAAGCTCACCAGTTTATGGTTAGGGTTAGGGTTAGGCAAACATACAATAAAGGTAGGGACTCATCCACATGCAAAGCTAGTAGGGAGGTTATAGACAAAGTAGTAAAATCATCTGTATCCATAATAAGCAATTAAGGGGTACACAAAACAACTAGATGTAAAATATGATACCAATAACAGTAATCGTGATGGGATGAGAGCACACATGTGGGCTATTTAAAATGCATTTGAAATTAAGAAGTCAGCAACTTAAAACAATCATGAATATATATAACTGCTATATAAAAACCTCATGGAAACTACAAGTCAGAAAACTATAGTAGATATACACACGAAAAAGAAAAAAGGAATTGAAACATAACACTAAAGATAGTCATCAAATCACAAGAGAAGAGAACAAAAGAAGAAAGGGGGGAAAAAGATCTGCAAAAACAAAAACAAAACAATTAACAAAATGGCAATAAGAATATACATATTGATAATTACCTTAAATGTAAATGGATTAAATGCTCCAACAAAGAGACATAGAGTGGCTGAATGGTACACAAACAAGACTCATATATATGCTGTCTATAAGAGACTCACTTCAGATCTAGAGACACAGATTGAAAGTGAGGGGATGGAACAAGGTATTCCATGCAAATGGAAATCAAAAGAAAGCTGGAGTAGCAATACTCATATCAGACAAACTAAATTTTAAAATAAAGATTGTTACAAGAGACAAGGAAGGACACTCCGTAATGATCAAAGTGTCAACCCAAGAAGATGATCATACCAATCATAAATATATATGCACCCAACATAGGAGCACCTCAATATATAAGTCAAATGTTAACAGACATAAAAGGAGAAGTGGAGGACAATAATAATGGAGGACTTTAACACTCCACTTACATCCAGACAGAAAATCAGTAAGGAAACACAGGACTTAAATAACACATTAGACCAGATAGACTTAATTGATATTTATAGAGCATTCCATCCAAAAGCAGCAGAATACACATTATTTTCAAGTGCACATGGAACATTCTCCAAGATAGATCACATGCTGGGCCACAAAGCAAGCCTTGTGAAAATTTAAGAAAATTGAAATCATATCAAGCATCTCTTCCAACCACAACACTATGAGATTAGAAATCAACTACAAGAAAACAACTGCAAAAAAAAAAAAACACACAAAAAAACAAACATGTGGAAGCTAAACAATATGCTGCTAAACAACCAATGGATCACTGAAGAAATCAAGGAGAAAATCAAAAAATACCTAGAGAAAAATTAAAATAAAAACACAATGATCTAAAACCTATGGGATGGACTTCCCTGGCAGTCCAGTGGTTAAAGACTTTACCTTCCAATGCAGGGGGTGTGGGTTCAATCCCTGGTTGTTTACCGTCCAATGCAGGGGGTGTGGGTTCACACCCTGGTTGGGGAGCTAAGATCCCACATGCCTTGTGGCCAAAAAACCGAAACATAACATGGAAGCAGTATTGTAACAAATTCAATAAAGACTTTAAAAATGGTCCACATTTAAAAAAAAATCTTTAAAACCTATGGGACACAGCAAAAGTAGTTCTAAGAGGGAAGTTTATAGTGATACAAGCTTACTTCAGGAAACAAGAAAAATCTCAAATAAACAACCTAACGTTAGAGAACAAGCAAAACCCGAAGTTAGTAGAAGGGAAGAAATCATAAAGATCACAGCAGAAATAAATGAAATAGAGACTAAAGAACAATAGAAAAGATCAATGAGGGCTTCCCTGGTGGCGCAGTGGTTGAGAGTCTGCCTGCCGATGCAGGGGATGCAGGTTCGTGCCCCAGTCTGGGAGGATCCTGCGTGCCGCGGAGCAGCTGGGCCTGTAAGCCATGGCCGCTGAGCCTGCGCGTCCAGAGCCTGTGCTCCGCAACGGGAGAGGCCACAACAGTGAGAGGCCCACGTACCGCAAAAAAAAAAAAAAAAAAAAAAAATAACAAAGATCAATGAAACTAAAAGCTAGCTCTTTGAAAAGATAAACAAAATTGATAAACCTTTAGCCACACTCATCAAGAAAAAAAGGGAGAGGGCCCAAATCAATACTATCAGTAAAATTGGAAATGAAAAAGAAGTTACAACTGACACCACAGAAGTACAAAGAATCATAACAGACTACTACAAGTAACTATATGCCAATAAAATGGACAACCTAGAAGAAATGGGAAAATTCTTAGAAAGGTAGAATCTCCCAAGACTGAAGCAGGAAGAAATAGGAAACATGAACAGACCAATTACCAGTAATGAAATTGAATCAGTAATTTTAAAACTCCCAATAGACAACAGTCCAGAACCAGATGGCCTCACAGATGAATTCTACCAAACATTTAGACAAGAGTTAACACCTCTCCTTCTCAAACTATTCCAAAAAATTGCAGGGGAAGGAACATTTCTGAACTCATTCTGTGAGGCCACCATTACCCTGATACCAAAAACCAGACAAAGATATCACAAAAGAAAAAAAATAAAAGGTCAGTATCACTAATGAACATTGATGCAAAAATCCTCAACAAAATACTAACAAAACCCACAGATCAATCATTGTGATATACCACATTAACAAATTGAAGAACGAAAACCATATGATCATCTCAATAGATACAGAAAAAGCTTTTGATAAAATTCAACATCCATTTATGTAAAAAAAAAAAAACTCTCCAGAAAGTGGGCATAGAGGGAACCTACCTCAACATAATAAAGGCCATAAAGGTCAGAAAATCTCTAAATAGAAATTACAACTTATTCAAATGCAGGTCAAATACCAAGGACGCCTGATCTTAAATCAAAGACTCCTTTTAGACCCTAATAAGATACAAAATATCTCAAAATTCCCTTGGCCAAAGACAAAAAAAAAACAACTTTGAGGATTTTGGGGTCTGGTCAGGTACTATAAGAACTGGATACCTAAATTTTCCTTAATTGCCTAGACTTTTTATACTTTGCTCAAAGCTGAAAGACCAGATCCCTTAGATTGGGAAGAAAATACCTTTATGACTTTCTAGAAACTGAAAAGTGGACTTCTCAGTTCCCTTGCTTTACGACATCCTAATAATCAGCTTGGCTTTTTCCTCTTAGTGTACAAAAGGAAGGAGAAGGCCTTAGGGGTGCTTACTCAAAGGAATAGAGATCAACACTGCTTCCTTGTCTATTATACTCAACAATAGGACCCTGTATCCTGAGGTCTTCCCCCATGAATGAGAGCTATTTTAGCAGCAGCAGTCCTTACAAAGTCAACTGAGGAAATAGTTATGGCTCTCCACTCATCATTCATGTTCCCCATTCAGTAGAAGTCTTGCTCGATTCTCATCCCACTCAACATCTTTCTGTAAACTGTCTTACCTCTTCTTAAATGTTACTAACTTCTCCGCATATAACCCTTTCCCACTGCAACAACCTCAACCCTGCAAAGCCTTCACCATTTACCTGCTCATGAAACTTCTCACTGATCACTTATTAATTTCTAGAGCTGAATTACAATAAACCTCTTTGCTAATGCTGAGATTTCATGGTTTACTGAGATTTTTTTATTTGAAAAGTGGCAAAGGAAAGCACTGATCAGATATACAATCACCTGTTCCTTTGAAATAATTGAGGCAGTTCTGCTGAACCACTACTTCAGCCCAACAGGCAGAACTCCATTCTTTAATTAGAGCTTGCACTATAGCAGAAGGTAAAACTGAAAATATCTATACAGATAGCTGCTATGCCTTTTGGGTAGTTCATGACTTTGGCATACTTTGGAAACAAAGAGGATTCTTGACCACAGGAGGAAACCAGATTAAGAATGAAAATTGGGTCAGTAAGTCATTGGAATTGGTCCAATTTCCATCTTCTCTAGTCATCATCAAGGTGCATGGGTATTCAAAATTAAATTCAGATGAAATCAAAGGAAACAATTTGGTTGATAAGGACAGCTGCCTTATGAGTCACCGAACCTTAAACTCTTACAGCAAATTTTGATTGTATTCTAAAAGAGGATCTAAGAAAATCTTCAAAGATGTCCAATTTTAAGGCACTGCATAAATAAAAGTTTTGTTGGGATGATAATGGCTGTAGTTTTAGCCCATTAAATAATGGTATGGCCCAAATAGAAGACATGTCTTGCCAGAGTCCACAAAAAATTTCTGATGGAAATGACTCATCAGATGACCCACTGGGAAGCAAATAAATTTGTAAATTTCATGAAACAATATTGGCAGGAAAATATTTCTAAGGCCGCCAAGGAGGCACAATTAACTTGTGCTGAATGTCCTAAATACAACCCAGTGAAAACTATCCAAACTTCCCTTGGACATTTTGACTTGCTAGTTTAAAGGGCCTTTAGATGTATGGCAAATGGATTTTATCCAGTTGCCTCCTTCCCAAGGCTATAAATTAGTTTTTGTTATGGTTTGCATGTTTTATCATTGGATTGAAGCATTCCCTTGCCAACATGTTACCACTTTGGCAGTTGCAAAATATTATTAAAAAAATCATACCCACCTGGGCTGTGCCCTGAGAACTGCATAGTGACAGGGGAACACATTTTACTGACTATGCTACAAAATAGGTTTGTGAGGGTTGGTCTACTCTACAAATTTTTCATTGTGCTTATCACCCTCAGTCCTCTGGACTGTTGGAAAAAAATAATAGCATTATTAATACTCAATTGGTAAAAGTTATGGAGACCTTGAAATTAGTTTGGCCTGAGGCACTTACTCTGGTCCTTCTGAATTTAAGAGCTACCATGTTTGAGAAACATAAGCTATCACCATTTGAAATTATTACTAACTGATTTATGCATTTGGCTTTCTCTGCTCCTGATATTCTACTAACTATAGGAGACATGCTTCAGTCTTGCAAAGGCCCAATCAGAATGTTGCATAAAATAACATATCCTGGTAGAATAGCCTTTCCACTGTTGTGCTCCTTGGAGATGAAGACAACAAACATCAAAATCTACAACCAGGTGATTTTGTCTGCTGAAAATGACATTTTCCAAAAGATTCTTTACAACATATTTGGAAAGTACCATATCAGGTACTCTTTTCTAAAATTGAAATGTAGTTATGTACAGTATCATATCAGCTACTCTTTACTAATCCTTCTGTTGCAAAGCTTAAAAGTGTTTATTCTTGAATTCATGTTTCTCATTTAAAGAATGTTCTAAGGGCTTCCCTGGTGGCGCAGTGGTTGCGCGTCTGCCTGCCGATGCAGGGGAAACGGGTTCGCACCCCGGTCTGGGAGGATCCCACATGCCGCGGAGCGGCTGGGCCCGTGAGCCATGGCCGCTGATCCTGCGCGTCCGGAGCCTGTGCTCCGCAACGGGAGAGGCCACAACAGTGAGAGGCCCGCATACCACAAAAAAAAAAATAATAATAAGAATGTTTTAATACCCAATTGAACTTCTTAATGGAGTAGAAAATTAAAATTAAAATGAACTAAGAATTGAAGCAGAGAGCACCTGATGCTGACAACTTTCTTGAGACTCAGGACCAGGTCAGTATATATATATACATACCACGCTAACCCCATTACTGATCCTTTTCATAATAGATCTGCTTTATTGCACTGATGCATTTACTGAGTTTAATACAACAGTCTTGCTAGGGAAGGTCCACTCATTTGACTGGTGGTTTCAGAATATCACTTAATGATTTCCTTTTATTATGTACAAGATGGTGATGAGTCAGCATTTAATTGAAATACATTTAATCTTAACTCAAAATTTTACATTTCCTGAGGGTACTTCTTTTGGCAAATGTAAAGATAATGTCTTAGTAAACTATTCACAAAGTGTAGCACCTGGCAGAAATCTGTCTGAAGGCTGGATATGTCTCCAAAGACCACAATCATCCAGATCTAAGGAGCCCCTAGTTACCCCCATCACCAATTTCTTCTTGGTTCCCAATGTTATGGTAAATTTTAGGCACCCAGTCCTTAAAACTACCCTACATAGTAAATCTGTTTGAGTTGGTAGATCCACCTTGCTTTTGGTTGACACCACCACAGAACGTTTCTCTAAAACCCTACTCCTCTAACATTCCAAGCATCTGGGTCTTCCCATCTTTTCCTTTGCCTCCTGCATCAAGGAAGTGGTTGACAAAAAAATGTAAGAAATGAGATCTAACCCATCCATGTCAAGCTTTTTGTTGTACCAGGACCAGATGATTGTCAGCTGGCAACTTAATGGCCTCTAATGGCTGTACTGATCCTTGGCCGTAATTTCATACCTATCAATGAAACTGTGAATAACCATACTCTTGGCAGGATACTATGTGTTCCTTTCAGGTACACTTTTGTATGTGTTACAGAGGGAACTGTGGGCTTATGAATGTCTAGACCTTGTATATGACAGGACAATGCTTTTGGGGATACCATGGCATTCCATTTCAAGTTTTTGTTAAAGAAAAAATTCTAGCTGCAATCTTATAGGCTTAGGGGAAAATTGGTGGCTCTCTTTTTATACCCTATCTACTCTCCATTGCTTATCATTGCCAAAGGATTTGGTCCTTATATTGGTGAAATCCATAAGGAGCTGTCAATAAAGAATTTATCTCTACCCATAACTAAAGTAGCAAATTCTACCACTTGAGACTTGGGTCAATAACAACAATCCCTGGATTCCTTAGAGAGAGTCATATTAGATAATTGAATAGTGCTCAGTTATCTCCTTACACAACTGTGTGGTATCTGTGCCATAGCCAACACCTGCTGTGCCTGGAGCAACACTTCTCGTGAAATTGCATTAGAACACATGAAGAAAGAAAGATTGCCCAAGACCTTTTTGGACCAATGTTTTGGATGGCACCCTCTGGTCACCTATTGACGTTTTCAGCTGGCTTCATTCTATAGGGACTTAGATAAGGATTACAAATATTATTCATGAATGTTATTGGAATTTTGCTATGTGTGCTAGTATTTAAACTTTTCATGGTACTCCTCACTCTGATCCACTCTAAAACTTCTATAAATCCAAGATTAACAGATTCAAATGATAGATAAAGCTTATTCAACTGAACTTTCAGGTAAATAGATAAAATTCCTGGATGAGGAAACTACCTGAGTCATTACCTGAATGCCTCATTGTTCCTCAAATGTGGCCTAACCTGTATGACACAGACTTCTTGAAATAACCATTAGAGATTTAAAATTTCCCCAGCTATGGGTGCAACTTTCTGGGACCGCTTCATCTCAGTAATGTGGGACATGACTTTCTGGGACAAATCCTTCCCAGCGATGTTAGACAAAGTTAATCTATAAGTTGATCAGGGATATTTTCAGAGAAAGATCTTGATCAAAATGGGGAAATGTAAAATGTAGAAATATTAATAAAATGGAGTCACCTATTTCAAGAGGTTTTAAAATCGAGCCAGGAGGCCATTAAAAAGGTGGACCTTACACAGGTCCTCACCAGGTAAAACCATGAACTTTTGAATGGAGCCAAACTACAAATATGCCAAGAACTCTGCAAGGACACATGCAACTTGTCACAGTAATGGACTTTTACCTCCCTCTAGTGATAGCCTTAGCACTTATTCATGGTTAGCCAAGACTAGCTTCTGCTTCCAACTCCAATTAAAATTCTTTGTAATGCAAACTTCTCTTCATTGTTTTTAAAAGTCCCCGACTTTTACCCCTAAGTGGGACCCTGTTTGGATTGCTACCCACATCCGTATGCCCCAAATTATAATTTTTTGATTTCTAGTAAATGTTCTTTGCTTGATTATTGCCTCCTAGGTTTATTTAGGTTGACGTATGCCTTATTTTTCTTCTTAGTACTTATCACCATTTGTCAGACTATAGATTTTACTTATTCATTTATTGTCAGCATCCTTCCACTATTTTTAATTTAACAAACACCTATATTGCTCATTATGTTCTTTATTTCACAAATATTTACTCTTTAATTATTATAATCATTGTGGAATGTAGGTACTATTAATGTATCTAATTTGCTCTTTTCTATTCTTTTCTTCACTTCTATTTCATTTATTTCTGCTCTGATCTTTATGATTTCTTTCCTTCTACTAACTTAAAAGCTGATTCATTGAAAGGATAAACAAACTTGATAAACCTTTAGCCAGACTCATTAAGAAAAAAAGGGAGAGGGCTGAAATCAATAATATTAGACATGAAAAACTAGAAGTTACAAAAGACACCACAGAAATACAAAGGATCATAAGAGACTACTACAAGCAACTATATGCCAACAAAATGGACAACCTGGAAGAAATGGACAAATTCTTAGAAAGGTACAGTCTCCCAAGACTGAACCAGGAAGAAATAGAAAATATGAACAGACCAATCACAAGTATGGAAATTGAAACTGTGATTTTAAAAATCCCAACAGACAAAAGTTGAGAACCAGACGGCTTCACAGGCAAATCCTCTCAAACATTTAGTAAAGAGTTAACACCTATCTTTCTGAAACTATTCCAAAAAATTGCAGAGGAAGGAACACTCCTAATCCTACTCTATGAGGCAACCATCATCCTGATACAAAAACCAGACAAAAATACCACAAAAAAGAAAATTCCAGGCCAATATCACTGATGAATATAGATGCAAGAATCCTCAAGAAAATACCAGCAATCAAATCCAACAACACATTAAAAGGATCATACATCATGATCAAGTGGGATTTAACCCAGGGCTGCAAGGATTTTGCAATATCTGCAAGTCAATCAGTGTGATACACCATATTAACAAATTGAAGAATAAAAACTATATGATTGGGACTTCCCTGGTGGCGCAGTGGTTGAGAGTCCGCCTGCCGATGCAGGGCACGCGGGTTCGTGCCCCGGTCTGGGAGGATCCCACGTGCCATGGAGTGGCTGGGCCCGTGAGCCATGGCCGCTGAGCCTGTGCGTCCGGAGCCTGTGCTCCACAACGGGAGGGGCCACAGCGGTGGGAGGCCCGCGTACAGCAAATAAAATAAAATAAAACAAAATAAAACTATATGATCATCTCAATAGATGCAGAAAAAGCTTTTGACAAAATTCAACACCCATTTATCATAAACAAAAAAAAAAAATCTCCAGAAAATGGGCATAGGGGGAACATACCTCAGCATAATAAAGGCTATATATGACAAACCCACAGCTAACATCGTACTCAATGGTGAAAAGCTGAAAGTATTTCCTCTAAGATCAGCAACAAGACAAGGATGTCCACTCTCGCCACTTTTATTCAACATAGTTTTGGAAGTCCTAGCCACAGCAATCAGAGAAGAAAAAGAAATAAAAGGAATCCAAATTGGAAAAGAAGAAGTAAAACTGTCACTGTTTGCAGATGACATGATATTATAAAAAATCCTAAAGACACTACCAGAAAACTACTAGAGCTCATCAATGAATTTGGTAAAGTTTCAGGATACAAAATTAATGCACAGAAATCTGTTGCATTTCTATACACAAACAACAAAAGATCAGAAAGAGAAGTTAAGGAAAGAATCCCATTTACCATCGCATCAAAAAGAATAAAATACCTAGGAATAAACCTACCTAAGGAGGCAAAACACCTGTACTTCAGAAACTATGACACTGATGAAAGAAACTGAAGATGACACAAACAAATGGAAAGATATGCTGTGTTCTTGGACTGGAAGAATCAATACTTTTAAAATGACCATACTACCCAAGGCAGTCTACAGATTCAGTGCAATCCCTATCAAATCACCAATGGCATTTTCTGCAGAACTAGAATGAAAAATTCTAAAATTTATATAGAAATATGAAACACCCTGAATAACCAAAACAATCTTGAGAGAGAAGAATAGAGCTGGAGGAATCAGCCTCCCTGACTTCAGACTATACTACAAAGCTACAGTAATCAAAACAGTATGGTACTGGCACAAAAACAGACAGGTAGATTGATCGAAAAGGGTAGAAAGCCCAGAAATAAATCCATGCACTTATGTTTAATTAATCTATGACAAAGGAGGCAAGAATTTATAATGGAAAAAAGACAGTCTCTTCAATAAGTGGTGCTGGGAAAACTGGACAGCTACATGCAAAAGAATGAAATTAGAACATTCTCTAACATGATATACAAAAATCCACTCCAAATGGATCAAAGACTTAAATGTAAGACTGGGTACTATAAAACTCCTAGAGCAAAACATAGGCAGAACACTCTTTGACATAAATTGCAGCAATATCTTTTTCGATCTGTCTCCTAGAGTAATGAAAATTAAAAAAATAAACAAATGGGACCTAATTAAACTCAAAAGCTTTTGCACAGCAAAGGAAACCGTAAACAAAACAAAAAGACAACCCACAGAATGGGAGAAAATATATGCAAACAATGCAACCGTCAAGGGATTAATCTCCAATTGGTAGGAATTGTAAACTGGTGCAGCCACTATGGAGAACAGTTTGGAGGTTTCTTTAAAAGCTAAAAATAGAGTTACGATAGGCTCCAGCATCCCAAGTCCTTGGCATATTTCTGTAGAAAACTAATCTGAAAAGATACATGCACCCCAATGTTCATAGCAGCACTATTTACAATAGCTAAGACATGGAGGCAACCTAAATGTCCATCCACAGCTGAATGGATAAAGAAGATGTGGTATATATACACAGTGGAATACTAGTTACCCATAAAATAATGAATAATGCCATTTGCAACAATATGGTTGGACCTAGAGATTATCGTATTAAGTGAAGTAAGTCAAACAGAGAAAGACAAATACCATATGACATCACTTTTATGTGGAATCTAAAAAAAGTGATATGAATGAACTCATTTAGAAATAGACTCACAGATATAGAAAACAAACTTATGGTTATCAAAGGGGAAAGGTGGGGGGAGGGATAAATTAGGAGTTGGGATTAACATACACACTATATGTAAAATAGATGAACAACAGGGACCTACTCTGTAGTGCAGAGAACTATATCTGGTATATATATATATATATATATATATATATATATATATATACAGGGACCTACTCTGTAGTGCAGAGAACTATATCTGGTATATATATATATATATATATATATATATATATATATATACTGAATATATATATTGAATCACTTTGCTATACACCTGAAACTAACACAACATTGTAAATCAACTATACTTCAATTAAAAAAATAATGAAACAAAATAAAATTGGATGAGAGAAAAACTCAAACACTGTAAAAACAATCAATCTAATTAGAAAATGGACAACAGACATGGAGAGACATGTCACTGCAGAGGATATACAGATGGCAAATAAGAACATGAAAAGGTATTGAAATTTATTAACAGATAAGGAGAAGCAAATTAAAATAACAATGGATGTCACTGTACTCCAATCAGAATGGCTAAAATCAAAAGTAGTAACACCAAATGCTGGCAAGGATATGAATGGTACAACAAATCTGGAAAACAGTTTGGCAGTTTCTTAAAACATTAAACACATTACTACTGTACTACCCAGCATGTGCACTCCTGAGAATCCATCCCAGCTATATAAAAACTTATGTTCACCCAAAAAACCTGTGCATGAATGTTTATAGCAGCACTATTCCTAATACTTGAAAACTGGAAGCAAACCAGATGTCCTTCAGTGGGTTAATTAAAGTGTGGTACATCCATAACATTGAATACTACTCAGCATAAAAAAAAAAGCTATTGATACACACAACAGTTTGGATGAGTCTCTAGAAAACTACTATGCTGAGAAAAACCAATCCCAAAAGGTTACATGCTGTATAATTCTATTTGTTCATCATTCTTGGCATGACAAAATTATAGAAATAGAGAACAGATTAGTGGTTGCCAGGAGTTAAGGAGGAAGTGGGAGCAGGAGAGAAGTAGGTGTGGCTATAAAAGGGCAACAGGAGGGATCCTTGTGGAATTGTTCTTTTTCTTGGCTGTATCAATGTCTATATCCTGGTTGTGATGTTGCACTATAGTTTTGCAAGATGTTAATTATCTGTGGGGAAAACCAGGAAAAGTGCACATGCGATTTCTCTGTATTATTTCTTACAACTGCATGTGAATCTACAATTAACTCCAAACAATTAGTGTAAAAAATTAAGTTGTAAAAATAAAAGCAACATGCACCTTTATTTGTAAAAAAATTTTCTTTCACTCACACAGTGATATGAACTTCCCATTTGGGCTGCTCAGAACCTGTCTTCTATAATCCTTTGCATAATTAAACTCCTGCTGTTCTTAGACTGAAACAAATCATTAAAAAATTTTTTTTAAAGAAACTAAATTTGGGAAATAATGCTGGCCTTATTTTTAATTTGGGGCACATTTGAATTTGACTTGAGCATCTTTGAAATACTAATGCATAGATATTTGAAATGCCTAATTCAAAAAATACTTTTTGCAAGATAGTCATGACTATTTTAATGCTGGGGGAAGCTTCTATAAAAATAAACCTCATGGTTTAGAGATCAAAGGTTCTCCAGTTCTTCAGTGTCTACACTGACTCCAGAGCTACTTAACACTTTTATTGAATAAAACTAGAATAAAATTCACAACTTTTATTACCCTTTCATGGCTGCATGTAGTCTTTCCAATTAAAGTTTGAATACGTTGTATGACGGGTCAGTTTTCTTACCTGAAGATAAGAAGTTCTATATCTTTCGAAAAAGTCTTAATCATATTAACTATTATAGTCATGATAAAAAATTGTACCCCATTTTAAAGTTTTTTTCCTTTCACTACAAAGAAAGAAAAATATAAACTGTTTCCAATTTGCATGACATCTATAATAAAAAATTTAATAATATCTACACTTTACTGAGCTATTGTCTGCACTCCCTCAAATCCCTTCTTTATACTGTTTTAAAAGTGATCAAGACAGAAAAATATGAGAATTCTAACTCAATATGTTGAACTGATCCCAACTATTTGCATCTTCTCCACTCTTACATGCAATTAAAATGGTAAAATAAATATAAAAATAAGAATAAACCCATAGCAGTGATGAAAAACAGGGAGTGATGCTATTAGAGGCATTTGGGAACTTTTGAAAGATAAAAACAAATGGCTGAGTAATATTCCATTGTACATATGTGCCACATCTTCTTTATCCATTCATCTGTCGATGGGGAAGGGTAAGCTGGGATGAAGTGAGAGAGTGGCATGGACTTACATACACTACCAAATGTAAAATAGATAGCTAGTGAGAAGCAGCCATATAGAACAGGGAGATCAGCTCGGTGCTTTGTGTCCAACTAGAGGGGTGGGATAGGGAGGGAGGGAGGGAGACGCAAGAGGGAGGAGATATGAGAATATACTTATACGTATAACTGATTCACTTTGTTATACAGCAGAAACTAACACACCATTGTAAAGCAATTATACTCCAATAAAGATGTTTAAAAAAATGGTGTTGGATTTAGGCAGGGATTAGTCTGGACAAGTAAAACACCTCAACAGCTTATACATGGAGGAGTTGTCTTTATTTTCCTACCACATGGTAATAACTCTCTCAGTAAGGTGAAGTCAGGTGAAGCCCCTACTGTGGGAACTGGAGTAGGAGAGAGAAATGAAGCAGTATCCTAGGTAAACAAAAATGGTTTACCAAGAACACCAGATATTTGAGGAAAATTAGCAACCAAAAAGAGAGGAACCAAGATCAACAAATAAAGTAAATGACCTCTGAGAAAAACAAAAATTAATGCCAGAGAAAGATTGTAATCAGTTTCCTCAGAAAGATTTGGGAGATTATGGAACTCAGAATAGGAACAGGTCATTTTTTAATGGAAAACAAGTTATTTTTTTAACTTGGAAAGTAAGAAATGTTATTGAAAATTAAAAATAGGATCATCATACCTAAAGGCATAATAATATGCCTAAATGTTTCATGCCTTATCTAATTTGTTCTGATGTATTCCCCAGAGCCTAGAACAGTGCCTGACACATGGCTGATGGTCAGTAGTATTTTTTGAATAAATTATAGAACACCAAATAGTAAAATATACCAGAATATTAAACAAGAAAGATCAAAGAGATTCAATATCCATTTAATATGAACTCTAGAAGTAGGAGAAGAAGCCACAACAGTCATTAAGAGAGTGTGGTACTAGCACAGGAATAGATCAATGGGAACACAGTAAAGTCCAAAAATGTAAACCCAGTCTATATTTGGAAATTTAGTACATGATAAAGGTGGCATTTCAAATCAGTGAAGAAATAAATGATGGTATTGGGACAGTAGGCTATCATTTGGTGGAAAAAATACTTAGAATTAAATTTTTCACCATATACCATATACACAAAATATTTCAGGTTGATTAAAGTTCTAAAAGAAAATACTACTGGTCTAGCTTCCCATTTTTACCACCCCACCTCATCCCCATTTTAAGAAGTATAAGAAGGCATCTAATTTTATTGCCACTGACTTGACAGGACATTGTTTTGTGTTGATATAATTTATCAATGGGCCAGTGTCTAGGAAGTCTGTCATCTCCATGTATTTCTACTGATGCCACTTGCTAATCTTCTGACATTCAGCTGTTTTCTCTGGGAACTCATTTTGAACCTTGGTTTTGCTTGGATAATTTAATATAGCCATTGACTTTTGCTAGCACCACTTTTTCTTTGTGCTGACACCACTGTATCCCTGTAGTCCTATTTGACATTTTTTTTAGGAGGTTGATGAGATCCCTTTATAATTAAATTAAGTGAATTCAAATGATTTAAAATCCACTTAAATACAAGTAAGTGGATTTTTTTATATGTCCATTAGTTTAAATAATTTGAAAATAGCAGAGGAAACTTAGAAGTGGATATTTGAAACTTAGGTTTCAATCCAGAGAAAATTTGAAAGTAAATGTACACATTACCTAAATCGCATTCTGGTTAGGAATTTTGTGTTCTCATTTTATTCATATGTGAATCATATCTGTCTGGGTTACAGTAATGTCATGAAATTCTTAGTATTGCATCAGAATGTTATATTTCATTTATATTTTGATACAACATAAAGATATTCTTAGGAACTTGGTTCTGACTGATGAAGATAAGCCAAAATAAGGGTAGAGGATGTGTGCTATCCTGTATGTGACACCAGTAAATTCACACATTAGTCCCATTAAGGTAATAACTAAGATGGCACTGGCTTCATTGATGTGGGACCAGTGCCGTCTCAATAGGCCCCACGCTAAGAAGGGCCCTATGCTTGGGGTTTAATGCTCTTGCTTAGCTGTCTAAAATTCGTAATTATCTCTGAATTTGTATTTTGTAAGTGAAGTCTGTGGGAAAATGGAGCATGTGCTGGGGCTTGGAGCCTTGGCTCATCTGTGGTCTCAGCTCCCGCCATCTCCTCATATACTAGGTAGGATTCTTGACCACCTGACCCCCCCAACCCTAGTGCTCCCAGCCAGCCCACCAACTGCTGATACAGCACTGAGACCCTGAGTGTGGGGATGGTCAAGGTTGAGTATATGTACTTAGTTGCAGGGCAAAACCCCTGGGTGCCTCTGAGGGTCTCCTCTCATCCTGTAAGTGTCCCTGTGCCCAAGGGAATGCAACAGTAAGTGGCAAATAAAAGCACCATGACAGATCTAGAGAGAGACCATGGAATAAAGGAAAAACTTTTTTCCCTGCTTTTGGAACAAAGAGCCCCACATTTCCATGTTGTACTGCATCCAGCAACTCCATGTAGCTAGCCTTGACTCACAATCATTCATGTGTCCACTCAGTTTCAGGTCCTCAGAGATATTCCCTAATCACTGCATAGCAGGGATCACCAACCTTTTCTGTATGGGACCAGCGAATAAAATAGTTTAGGCTTTGTGAGTCATATGGTCTCTGCTGCAACTATTCAGCTCTGCTACAATCGCATGAACTATAAGTGAATGAGCGTGACTATGTTCTGATAAAACTTTATTTATAAACATTGCAATTTGGGTTTTATATAATTTTCACCTGTCACTAATATTATTTTTCCATTTTTTTAACCATTAAAAGATGTAAAAAATATTCTTAGCTCACATGCTTTACAAAAATAGTCAGAAGCCTGGGTTTGGCCCATGATCTATACTTTGCTATCTCTAGTTAAGTAAATATGTGTGGGAGCAAGTCCTTTGGAAGCTAGGGAGATACGAGTGCTGGACCACGGAGGCAGGGGAGATATTTTAGAGGCCCCATTTATCTTACACATTAAAACTTGGCAAATTCCATTTGTAATTTCAGTGAATTTGTGAAAACACTTTTTTTTTTCTTATACTGAATGACTTAGCAGGATTCCATCAGAATAGTTTTTTAAAAATAGAATATATTAAAATGAAAGTTTAAGTAAATATTCCAGACCCATCCTCTTTTATCTCTATTTTTAATATCACTACCATCTCTTTATTCTTTTCTCCCATTGCTATTATTTCCCCACACAGATATCTCTTTTTTTTAAATAAATTTTTATTTATTTAATTTATTTATTTTTGGCTGTTTTGGGTCTTCGCTGCTGCACGCGGGCTTTCTCTAGTTGTGGCGAGCAGGGGCTACTCTTTGTTGCAGTGCGCAGGCTTCTCATTGCGGTGGCTTCTCATTGCGGAGCACGGGCTCTAGGCACATGGGCTTCAGTAGTTGCGGCACATGGCCTCAGCAGTTGTGGCTCACGGGCTCTAGAGCACAGGCTCAGTAGTTGTGGCACATGGGCTTAGTTGCTCTGCGGCATGTGGGATCTTCCTGGACCAGGGATCGAACCCGTGTCCCCTGCATTGGCAGGCGGATTCTCAACCACTGTGCCACCAGGGAAGCGAAGCCCCCAGATATCTCTTTTTAATTCTACCTCTGTCCTTTCTGTTTTGAGGCACCATCTACTTGTCTCTAGGTTTGAATACATGAACATTCCTTCCAATCTAAGCCCTTCGTGCTAACTACTTATGTAATTGCGAGTAAATCCTTTAAGTGAGCCACTGTATTCTGTGCTAGTTAGGATAAGTAGTTCTAGGGCCACCACAGACAAACGCAGAATCTCAATAGTTTAACATAAAGGATGTTTATTTCAACTTCTCATAAAGCCCAATTTGGGTTGAATGACCCTCCTTCATCTTGCAACTACATCATCTGGAGAGTAAGAGAGGGATGGAGAAGGCTCACTTCTACTAACAGGTCAATCAGTCAGTTACATGGCCTCAACCTAAATGCACATAAGGCTGGGAAATAAAAGAAAACCTAGCTTGTGGTTTTGTTGAGCACTAAAATGATGTTTAAAATGATCCCTTAAAACGGGTTGGCCAACGTTTTCTCTAAAGAACCAGACAGTAAATATTTTAGGTGTTGTGGATAATATGGCCTATGTCACAACTTCTCAAATCTATCATTGTAGTGTTGAGAGCAGTCATAGACAATAAGTGAATGAATGAACATAGTATTCCAATAAAACTTTATTTTCATAAACAGGAGGCAGGCCAGATTTGGACCACAGGCCATAGTTTGCTGATCCCTTTCTTAGAGCATGACTAACATATAATGATTCTCATTTTTCATCATCTCAGATGCTCAGAGAACTTTGGGCAATGATTCCTTACTGCCTCAATGTTCCTTAAGCTGGCTAATGATAACCTATAGGCAGTTCTGAAGAAGTAAATAAGAATGAGGTCAGATGATCACTGATCAATGGTTTCTTCCCTTTAGAATTTCCATTAGCCTGTCTCCCTTCCTCCAGATATGTTATTTGAAGCTATGATACAGTGAGATCATAGTACTCTGTTCAAAGAAAGAAAGGGAAATATCATGTAGATTTGCATAACCGTATAGACTAAGAAGTCTATTCTGAGTCTCGATAGCATCCAAGCATATATCTTGTGTACTTCTGGTATAGGAGTGTATACATTTGTATTTCCCACAAAAATAGCCTTATCATTTAGCATCTACCCAATCGAGAAATCTATGAGTCACCCTAGACTCCTTCCTTAAAATCAACCTACACATCCAATCAGATGCCAACATCTAAAGAGCTATAACCACATTAGCATCTCCTAAAAACATCTGCTATCTCCAACACTGTTGCAACTGCTTTACCTCAGGACCCCATTATGTCTTGGCTGGAATTCTGTAACATCCTTCTAATTAGTCTCCCTTCCTCAAATTCTGCCCTTACCTGTTCATTCTCTAAACTGCTAAAATGATTTTACTGAAATACAAACCCAACTATGAAACCCTCTTACTTAGAAATCATCCAGTGGTTCCTTAAAATATTCAGGTTAAAGACCAAACTCCTTAACATGGCATTAGAGCCCTTTATGATTTGTCCCCCTGCAACATGCAATATCTCACGGCTTGAACCCATCACTACCTTCGCATACTCTGCTCTACAGCCATACTGAACTGTTTGCAGTTTGCACTTTCCTTCTCTCCATCCTCTTTTGTTTGCCTACCACCTCTGCTTCATCAAGAATCAACTCAGCCATCAATCACCTGCTTGTGGAAGCCTTTCCTAATCCCCTCCATAAAGCAGAGGTTACCTTTTATATTTTGTGTCCACTTATCATGACGCTTATCATTCTACGATACTGTACTGACACATAATCCTTGGATTGCTTGTCTCTTCCCTCATGCACCATCCCTCCTCCCACTTCAAGTCTGTAATCACCTGGAGAAGAGGGACAATGGCTTACTCATTTTATTCCTATCATACTGCTTACCAGGGTATCCACAGGTTAGTATACACTCAGCAAATATTTGTAGAATGAATTAATGCAGAAGAATAGTTTGTTTGCTTTCATGATTGCATAACAAATTGCGCTTTTCATGCATTTAAAACATTGGGTGGTCAAGGTTCAGAAACATGTATTTAAGACACATAAGTAAAGGAGTCATACATATCAGTTGGCTTGATCCTTGTAATGTTTATGAGAAGGAACATTATATAAATTTAGTCTGTTGCCTTTATACAAAGTGAAACAAAAGCAAAACACAACACAATGTAACAAAACCACAATGATGGACATACCTGTGTTTCCATTGCAGCCAGTGTCATATTCCATGCCTTTTAATTGCTGTTATATAGTCTAGTAGAAAGAACATTGAATATGAATTGAGATTCAGTACCCCCAAGGAGAGACATTTCATGAGAAACCAAGTCTGACATTGAACCCCAGTCTTTCATACTTCAAAAGCATCTGAGTCCTATGTGGGTACTAATTTGAATTTCATTACTGAGTTCATGTGTTGTAATAATAAATGACTTACCCTCTTGTATAACAATATATATATATGCCTTTCAACCTCTCCCATAAAAATAGTGCAATGGGGGGCTTCCCTGGTGGCGCAGTGGTTGGGAGTCTGCCTGCCGATGCAGGGGACGCAGGTTCGTGCCCCGGTCCGGGAGGATCCCGCGTGCCGTGGAGCGGCTGGGCCCGTGGGCCATGGCCGCTGGGCCTGCGCGTCCGGAGCCTGTGCTCCGCAACGGGAGAGGCCAGAGCAGTGAGAGGCCTGCGTACTGCAAAAAAAAAAAAAAAAATAGTGCAATGGTGAAAGCATATTATGATAATCTGCACACCTTATGTAAAAAAAACTGTAAAATCCATTTCAATATCATTGTCTATTTTAGATTATAGACTAAGTGATGTGTACTTTAAAAAAAAACATGATGAGCTGGAAGAGACAGGGTAACTTGAATATTCTGCAGGAAAATAATTGTGGAATTCAGTGATAAAATTAACAAGTATTTTAGGGCAGTGAAAGTGTTAGTAAACCAAAAGTTTATTGTACTTTGGGGAAAGTAAAGTACAATAAACTCTATTACAAAGAGATTGTAGTTAATCTCTTGTCAAGTATTACAAGAGATTATTAATATTTCATTAATATGAATAAGAAGAATAAAAAGTAAGAAAACTTGGATTAATTCTTAGGAAATGTGCACAATTCTGAGAGCCAAAAAGACTGCAACTTTTCTGAAGGATGATGTTTGAAGCTCTGCTAAGCAGGAAAAAAAAAGTGAATATAATTAAAATTGTGGAAAAAATCAGAAAACTGCTATAGGGAACAATCCATTACTGATAAAGGGTATAGATTATATCTGCTGTTACTCCATGATTTTACCTTTTTTGTTTAAATTGACTTTTCTTGCTATTTGGGGATTAATTTAAATCCTTAAAAAAGAAAATCAAAGTCCACTACGAATACCAAGTAGATTCTTAGATCCTGGAAAATGTGCTATACAACTTTACTTAATTCTAATGATAAAATTCCAGCATATGGTACTTGGGGATAATATCTAATGCCACCAATTCCTTGGACTATATAGAGAATTAAAAAAAAAATGGAACTGCCTTAATTATGCTTCAATGTTGTAAGGGCCCTTTTATTATTAGACTCTATATCCTCCGAGTCTGGCAAGTGCCAAGTCCTTAATAAGTATTAGTTGAATGAAAGGTGACTCAAAATTGCAACATTCTGAATTGATCATTAAGAGAAATTCTGCGCACTGTATTTTGCAGTCTTCTGGGAAAATCTAACAAAAAGTCTAACTTATTTTATCAACTATGCCATGATATTTTTTCATTAAACAATTTTTTATTATTTAACTAATCAAGGGATTATTTAATGTCTCTCTGTAAAGCACAAGTATATTTTATATATAAAAAACGGACAGTTTAACTGAAAAAAATCACTTAGATTAAATTGATGGGGAGATTGGGCTGAAGATGAACATGATCATATTAATACTCTCATCGTGCTCATTTATTTTAGCCTAAACAACGAACATCTATTGTGTCTTCTCTGGATTTTCATCGAATGAATCACAGCCAAGAATATTTCGAAATCAACACATCTACAGGGTGTACAAGCTTTACTTCCAGCCCTCCTGTTAGTCCACCCACCTCTTCTGTGGCAACCACAGAAGTCAAGAACGAGGGAGCTGGCCGTACAGGTAAAGTAGTTCATTTCTGCAGCTATATTTTTGAGCTTTTAAAACCAAAGCCTTTATGAGTTAGGGGACTTAAGAGGAATCTTCATATAAATCTCATTGTGTTTTTTGTTCACCTACATGTGTGGCAATGTAGAGGCTTACCATTTTTGTCAGAGTGTGGTATCATATTCTTTTTGAATACACTAATGGCCTTTCAGTAGTTAGGTATTAAAGATAGTGATTTCATGCCAGGACTTTAATGACACCACCCAAAATGTGTGGAGAAATGTAATCATCATCATATTTTCAGGTCTGACCTTTAAACAGAATCAAAATCTAACCTTTTAACAGTTGAAATGGTTTCGAATAGTATGTTACTATGGTTTCTTAATGTAATATGTCACCTCCATGTTACATCAAAAATTTTAGAATAGACTGATATTTAGTAATAATGTGGAAGGACAATGCTGAGTTGTTTTACATTGAAAAGTAAAACTTTTAATTTCACAAAATAAAATGTTTAAGGTGGGCATTTATCTACTTTAAAAAGTAGCATTTCATTATCTTACACTTAGATGGTTTGTTATATATTGTATTTAAGCACCTGAATACAAAGGCATTAGCACATGGTATATAATGAAAGAGAACAAGTTCCTGAGTCAGTTCTGTCACTGATTTGCTAGATATTTTCCATCAAATCACTTAATTTCTCTGATCTTTAATTTACTCCTCTGAAAAGGGGAAATAATATCTACTCTTTGGGTAGTTGTAGTAATAAAGGAGCTTATTTATGTGAAGCATTTTGGAAACTATGAAAATTAACATTCTTACTTAGTATTATCATTATTGTTTAATATTATTTTTTCTTCTTTAATATTATTTTGTTTGAAATCTGTAGTAGTTTTAAGATAAGAAGAGCCTACTGTACATCTGTACTCATGCCAAGGTGGCTGACTTTTTCTTGACTTAAAAGTATAATCTAAATTAATGGGTAAATCTACTGTTTATTTTATAAATGATTGCATGCACAAAAAATTAATCTTTATAAAAATGTCAAGTGTTAATAGAACAAAGACTAATACATAACAACCTCACAAATGAATTGTATGCTGCAAAACACTTTGAATAAGTGACCCAATGAATTTATTATAACAGAGAGCCATTTCAAAAGTAGCCTGAATTATAATTAAAGCTTCCTACTTGTTAGGCAACGTATTATGTAATCTAAGTATCACTTAAGAATCATCAGAAAAAGGTGGGTAAAGGGGGAGACCTTTGAGGTAGACAGACTTGGATGATATGAATGGGTTAGCATTTAACTAGAAGGATCACCTCAGTATTAATATGTAGCAGACAGATTTGAGTTGAGATGAGATTGGAGGTAGGGAGGTAGGGAGCAGCAATGGAAAATATAAATGGATTTGAGAGATACAAAGAAAGAGTAATCAACGGGTCATGGCAACTGATCAGAGGTGTGATGGTGAGGAAGAAAAGTTCAAGGAAAGCTCTAAAGTTTCTTGCTTAAGCAGATGAGTCAAATCTGACTGCCATTCTTTGAAATATGGAATATTTTTAGATGAGAAGGAAGAGAGGGATGGGTCATGTAGGACCTAACATAGGCCATTTGAAGAGCTTTGACTTTTACTCAGAGTGAAATGGGGAGTCATTTCAGGTCTTTCAGGAGAGTGACATGATGTAACTTCTATTTTATGAAAATTACTTGAAATCCTGTGTTGAGAATGGACTGGAGAAGGAGGATAAGTGTGAAAGCAGGAAGGCCAGTAGGAGGTTATTGTAGCATTGCATTAAGATGAGAGAGGAAGTCAGCTCAGGTCAAAGGCGAAGCAGTGGAGGTAGGGAGAAACTGAGGGATGTTGGATGTATTTTTTAAGATTGAGCCTATAGGACTTCATGGTAGAGTAGATGTAGTTCATGAGAGAAAGAAGAATTAAGGAAAACTGCAAGGTTTTTGTCGTAAACAATTGTAAAAATGGTTTTTACTGTCATCTAACATGAGACAGGTCCTGGGAAGAGCAGATTTTGTGAACAGGGAGAAATACCAGTTCATTTTTTTAAATTGAAGTATATTTGATTTACAATGTTGTGTTAATTTCTGCTGTATAGCAAAGTGATTCATTCTTTTTTTATATTTTCTTTTCCATTATGCTTTATCATAGGATATTGAATATAGTTCTCTGTGGTATACAGTAGGACCTTGTTGTTTATCTATTCTATATATAATAGCTTACATCTACTAAAATTAACCTTCCACCCCATCCCTCCCCGCCCAAAACCCCCTCCCCCTTGGCAGTCACAAGTCTATTTTCTATGTCCGTGAGTCTGTTTGTGTTTCATAGATAGGTTCATTTGTGTCATATTTTAGATTCCACATATAAATGATATCATATTGTGTTTGTCTTTCTCTTTCTGACTTACTTCACTTAGTATGATAATCTCTATTTGCATCCATGTTCCTGCAAATGGCATTATTTTGTTCTTTTTTATGGCTGAGTAGTATTCTGTTGTATATAAGTACCACATCTTCTTTATCCATTCATCTGTTGATGGATATTTCAGTTTTATCCATGTCTTGGCTATTGTGAATAGTGCTGCTATGAGCATAGGGGTGCATATATCTTTTTGAATTAGAGTTTTGACTGGATGTATGCCCAGGAGTGGGACTGTTGGATCATATGGTAACTATTTTTTGTTTTCTGAGGAACCTCCATATAGTTCTCCATAGTGGCTGTACCAACTTGGATTCCCCACCAACAGTGTAGGTGAGAATGAACTCCTTTTCTACCAGGAGTTCATTTTAAGTTTGAGATACCTATTAGATATCTGAATAGCTGTGTCAAGTAGGCAGCTGAAGCTTCAGTCTGAAGACAAAAAATGTGAACATTATCATTACATAGATGATATGGAGTAAGTGTAGATAGAGGACTGAAACCTGAGCTTGATGAAAGAGGTGATAAAAGGAGACAACAGCAAAGGAGTGTGAGAAGGAGCAAAGTAGGAGGACATCGTCTGGTAAGTGCTGTGTTATGAATTTAGATGAAGAAAGTTATTAAGAAGGAGGGAATGGGAGGGGACATTCAAGGTGGCAGAGGAGTAAGACGTGGAGATCACCTTCCTCCCCACAAATACATCTACATGTGGAACAACACCAACAGAACACCTACTGAAGCCTGGCAGAAGACCTCAGACTTCCCAAAAGGCAAGAAACTCCCCACATACATGGATAGGGCAAAAGAAAAAAAGGAAAAACAGAGACAAAAGAGTAGGGACGGACCTGCACCTCTGGGAGGGAGCTGTGAAGGAGGAAAAGTTTCCACACACTAGGAAGCCTCTTCACTGGTGGAAACAGGGAGTGGGTGGGGGGGAAATCTTTGGAGCCATGGAGGAGAAAACAGCAACAGGGGTGAAGAAGGCAAAGTCGAGAGATTTCCAAACAGAGGATCGGTGCCGACCAGCACTCACCAGCCTGAGAGACTTGTCTGTTCACCGGCTGGGGCGGGTGGGGGCTGGGAGCTGAGGCTCGGGCTTCAGAGGTCAGATCCCAGGGAGAGGACTGGGGTTGGCTGCATGAACACAGCCTGAAGGGAGCTAGTGCGCTAGAGCTAGTGGGAGGGGGTCCAGGAAAAATGGTAACTTCCTAAGAGTCAAGAGACCATTGTTTTGGGGCACGTGAGAAGAGGAGATTCAGGGCACTGCCTAAACGAGCTCGAGAGACAGGCTTGAGCCACAGCTATCAGTGCGGACACCAGAGACAGGCATGAAATGCTAACGCTGCTGCTGCAGCCACCAGAAATCTTGTGTGGAAGCACAGGTCACTATCCACACCTCCCCTCCTGGGAGCCTATGCAGCCCGCCACTGCCAGGGTCCTGTGATCCAGGGACAGATTCCCCAGGAGAACACACAGTGTGCCTCAGGCTGTTGCAACGTCACACTGGCCTCTGCCACCACAGGCTTAACCTGCATTCCATAACCCTCCCTCCCCCTGGCCTCACTGAATCAGAGGCCCCTAATCAGCTGCTACTTTAACCCCTTCCTGTCTGGGTGGGGAACAGACACCCTCAGCGACATACATTCAGAGGTGAGGCCAAATCCGAAACTGAACCCCAGGAGCTGGATGAAAAAAGAAGAGAAAGGAAAATCTCTCCCAGCAGCCTGAGGAGCAGCAGACTAAATCTCCACAATCAACTTGATGTACCCTGCACCGGTGGAATACCTGAATAGACAACGAATCATCCCAAAACTGAGGCGGTGGACTTTGAGAGCAACTGTAGACTTGGGGTTTGCTTTCTACGTCTGATTTGTTTCTAGTTTTGTGTTTATCTTAGTTTAGTATTTAGAGCTTATTATCATTGGTAGGTTTGTTTAATGATTTGGTTGCTCTCTTCCTTTTTATTTCCTATATATATATATTTTTTCCTTTTTCTCCTTTGTGAGGGTGTATGTGTATGCTTCTTTGTGTGATTTTGTCTGTATAGCTTTGCTTTACCATTTGTCCTAGGGTTCTGTCTGTCCAGTTTTTTTTCTTTTTTTTTTTTTTGTATAGCTTTTAACGCCTGTTATCATTGGTAGCTTTGGTTTTTGGTTTGGTTGCTCTTTTCTTTCTTTCTAAAATTTTTTATTTTTAATCATTTTTTATTTTAATTACCTTATTTTATTTTATTTAATTTTCTTTCTTTCTTTCTCCCTTCCTTCTTTCCTCCCTCCATCCCTCTCTCCCTCCCTCCCCCACCCCATCTTTCTTTCTTTCATTTTTTTTCTCCTTTTCTTCTGAGCCGTGTGGCTGACAGGGTCTTGGTGCTCCGGCTGGGTGTCAGGCCTGAGCCTCTGAGGTGAGAAAGCCGAGTTCAGAACATTGCTCCACCAGAGACCTCTTGGCTCCACATAATACCAAATGGCAAAAGCTCTCCCAGAGATCTCCATCTCAAAATTAACACCCAGATCCACTCAACGACCAGCAAGCTACAGTGCTGGACACCCTATGTCAATCAACTAGCAAGACAGGAACTCAACCCCACCCATTAGCAGAGAGGCTGCCTAAAATCATAGGAAGTTCACGGACACCCGAAAACACACCACCGGATGCGGTCCTGCCCACCAGAGGGACAATATCCAGCCTCATCCACCAGAACACAGGCACCAGTACCCTCTACCAGGAAGCCTACACAACCCACTGAACCAACCCTACCCACTGGGGGCAGACACCAAAAACAATGGGAACTACAATCCAGCAGCCTGCGAAAAGGAGACCCCAAACACAGTAAGTGAAGCAAAATGAGAAGACAAAGAAACACACAGCAGATGAAGGAGCAACAGCAGCAGACCAAAAAAACGAAGAGGAAATAGGCAGTCTACCTGGAAAAGAATTCAGAATAATGATAGTAAAGATGATCCAAAATCTTGGAAATAGAATGGAGAAAATATAAGAAACGTTTAAAAAGGGCCTAGAAGAACTAAGGAGCAAACAAACAATGATGAACAACACAATAAATGAAATTAAAAATTCTCTAGAAGGAATCAATAGCAGAATAACTGAGGCAGAAGAACAGATAAATGACGTGGAAGATAAAATAGTGGAAATAACTACCACAGAGCTGAATAAAGAGAAAAGAATGAAAAGAATTGAGAAGAATCTCAGAGACCTCAGAGACAATATTAAACGCACCAACATTTGAATTACAGGGGTTCCAGAAAAAGAAGTTAAAAAGAAAAGGATTGAGAAAATATTTGAAGAGATTATAATTGAAAACTTCCCTAATATGGGAAAGGAAATAGTCAATCAAGTCCAGGAAGCACAGCAAGTTGCATACAGGATAAATCCAAGGAGAAACATGCCAAGATACATATTAATCAAACTGTCAAAAATTAAATACAAAGAAAAAATATTAAAAGCAGCAAGGAAAAATAAACAAATAACATACAATGGAATCCCCATAGGTTAACAGCTGATCATTCAGCAGAAACTCTGCAAGCCAGAAGGGAGTGGCAGGACATATTTAAAATGATGAAAGGGAAAGACCTACAACCAGATTACTCTGCCCAGCAAGGATCTCATTCAGATTCGACGGAGACATTAAAACCTTTCCAGACAAGCAAAAGCTAAGAAAATTCAGCACCACCAAAACAGCTTTACAACAAATGGTAAAGGAACTTCTCTAGGCAGGAAACACAAGAGAAGGAAATGACCTACAATAACAAACCCAAAACAGTTAAGAAGAAAATGGTAATAGGAACATACATATCGATAATTACCTTAAATGTAAATGGATTAAATGCTCCAACCAGAAGACACAGACTGGATGAATGGATACCAAAACAAGACCCGTATACATGCTGTCTCTAAGAGACCCACTTCAGACCTAGGAACACACACAGACTGAAAGTGAGGGGATGGAAAAAGATATTCACAGTCATAGTAGGGGACTTTAACACCCCACTTTCACCAATGGACAGATCATTCAAAATGGAAATAAATGAGGCAACACAAGGTTTAAATGATACATTAAACAAGATGGACTTAATTGATATTTATAAGACATTCCATCTAAAAACAGCAGACTACACTTTCTTCTCAAGGGCTCATGGAACATTCTCCAGGAGAGTTCGTATATTGGGTCACAAATCAAGCCTTGGTAAATTTAAGAAAATAGAAATCGTATCAAGTATCTTTTCTAACCACAACGCTATGAGACTAGATGTCAATTACAGGAAAAAATCTGTAAAAAATACAAACACATAGAGGCTAAACAATACACTACTAAATAACCAAGAGATCACTAAAGAAATCAAAGAGGAAATCAAAAATACCTAGAAACAAATGACAATGAAACACGATCACCCAAAACTTATGGAATACAGCAAAAGCAGTCCTAAGAGGGAAGTTTATAGCAATACAGTCCTACCTCAAGAAACAAGAAACATCTCCAACAAGCAACCTAACCTTATACCTACAGCAATTAGAAAAAGAAGAACAAAAAACCCCAAAGTTAGCAGAAGGAAAGAAATCATAAAGGTCAAATCAGAAATAAAAGAAAAAGAAGTGAAGGAAATGATCGCAAAGATCAATAAAACTAAAAGCTGGTTCTTTGAGAAGATAAACAAAATTGATAAACCATTAGCCAGACTCATCAAGAAAAAAAGGGAGGAGACTCAAATCAGTAGAATTAGAAATGAAAAAGGAGAAGTAACAACCGACACTGCAGAAATACAAAGGATCATGAGAGATTACTACAAGCAACTATATGCAAATAAAATGGACAACCTGGAAGAAATGGACAAATTCTTAGAAAAGCACTACCTTCCGAGACTGAACCAGGAAGAAATAGAAAATATAAACAGACAGATCACAAGGACTGAAATTGAAAGTGTGATTAAAAATCTTCCATCAAACAGAAGCCCAGGACCAGACGGCTTCACAGGTGAATTCTATCAAACATTTAGAGAACAGATAACACCTATCCTTCTCAGATTCTTCCAAAATATAACAGATGGATGAACACTCCCAAACGCGTTCTAAGAGGCTACCATCACCCTGATACCAAAAGCACAAAGATGCCACAGAAAAAGAAAAGTACAGGCCAATATCACTGATGAACATAGATGCAAAAATCCTCAACAAAATACTAGCAAACAGAATCCAACAGCACATTAAAAGGATCATACGCCATGATCAAGTGGGGTTTATCCCAGGAATGCAAGGATTCTTCAATGTATGCAAATCAATGTGATACACCATATTAACAAACTGAAGAATAAAAACCGTATG
>NC_041219.1:32626750-32659948 GCF_002837175.3 Physeter macrocephalus | reverse complement strand
GTAGACATAGAAGGAACTTACATCAACATAATAAAGGCCATATATGACAAACCCACAGCCAACATTGTTCTCAATGGTGAAAAACTGAAACCATTTCCACTAAGATCAGGAAGAAGACAAGGTTGCCCACTCTCTCAACTGTTATTCAGCATAGTTTTGGAAATTTTAGGCACAGCAATCAGAGAAGAAAAGGAAATGAAAGGAATACAAATCAAAAAAGAAGTAAAGCTGTCACTGTTTGCAGATGACATGATACTATACATAGAGAATCCTAAAGATGCTACCAGAAAAATACTAGAGCTAATCAATGAATTTTGTAAAGTAGCAGGCTACAAAGTTAATGCACAGAACTCTCTTGCATTCCTATACACTAATGATGAAATATCTGAAAGAGAAATTAAGGAGACACTCCCATTTACCATTGCAACAAAAAGAATAAACTGCTTAAAAGAAACCTACCTCAAGGGACAAAAGACCTGTATGCAGAAAACTATAAGACACTGAGGAAAGAAATTAAAGATGATACAAACAAATGGAGAGATATACCATGTTCTCGGATTGGAAGAATCAACATTGTAAAAATGACTATACTACCCAAAGCAATCTATAGATTCAATGCAATCCCTATCAAACTACCACTGGCATTTTTCACAGAACTAGAACAAAATATTTTACAATTTGTATGGAAACACAAAAGACCTCAAATAGCCAAAGCAATCTTGAGAAAAACAAATGGAGCTGGAGGAATCAGGCTTCCTGAATTCAGACTGCGTTACAAAGCTACAGTAATCAAGACAGTATGGTACTGGCACAGAAACAGAAATATAGATCCATGGAACAGGATAGAAAGCCCAGAGATAAACCCACGCACATATGGTCACCTTATCTTTGATAAAGGAGCAGGAATATACAATGGAGAAAAGACAGCCTCTTCAATAAGTGGTGCTGGGAAAACTGGACAACTACATGTAAAATAATGAAGTTAGAACACTTCGTAACACCATACACAAAAATAACTCAAAATGGATTAAAGACCTAAATGTAAGGCCAGACACTATAAAAGTCTTAGAGGAAAACATAGGCAGAACACTCTATGACATAAATCACAGCAAGATCCTTTTTGACCCAATTCCTAGAGAAATGCAAGTAAAAACAAAAATAAGCAGATGGGACCTAATGAAACTTAAAAGCTTTTGCTCAGCAAAGGAAACCATAAACAAGACAAAAAGACAACCCTCAAAATGGGAGAAAATATTTGCAAATGAAGCAATGGACCAAGGATTAATCTCCAAAATATACAAGCAGCTCAATATCAAAAGAACAAACAGCCAAATCCAAAAATGAGCAGACCTAAATAGACATTTCTCCAAAGAGGATATATAGATTGCCAACAAACACATGAAAGGATCCTCAACACCACTAATCATTGGAGAAATGCAAATCAAAACTACCACCTCACACTGGTCAGAATGGCCATCATCAAAAAATCTATAAACAATAAATGCTGGAGAGGGTGTTGAGAAAAGGGAACCCTCTTGCCCTGTTTTGGGGAATGTAAATTGATACAGCCACAATGGAGAACACCATGGAGGTTCCTTATAAAACTAAAAATAGAACTACCATGCGACCCAGCAGTCTCATTACTGGGCATATACCCTGAGAAAACCATAGTTCAAAAAGAGTCATGTACCACAATGTTCACTGCAGCTCTATTTACAATAGCCAGGACATGGAAGCAACCTAAGTGTCCATCAACAGATGAATGGGTGAAGGAGATGTGGCACATATATGCAATGGAATATTACTCAGTCATAAAAAGAAATGAAATTGAGTTATTTGTATTGAGGTGGATGGACCTAGAGACTCTTATACAGAGTGAAGTAAGTCAGAAAGAGAAAACAATTTCCATATGCTAACATATATATAAGGAATCTAAAAACAAAAAAAAGGTTCTGATGGACCTAGGGGCAGGACAAGAATAAAGATGCAGACGTAGAGAATGGACTTGAGGACATGGGGAAGGGGAAGGGGAAGCTTGGACAAAAGTGAGAGAGTGGCATGGACACATATACACTACCAAATGTAAAATACATAGCTAGTGGTAAGCAGCCGCATAGCACAGGGAGATCAGCTTGGTGCTTTGTGTCCACCTAGAGGGATGGGATAGGGCTGGTGAGAGGGAGATGCAAGAGGGAGGAGATACGGGGATATATATATATATATATGTATAGCTGATTCACTTTGTTACAAAGCAGAAACTAACACACCATTGTAAAGTAATTATACTCTAATAAATATGTTAAAAAAATAAAAGGAGGGAATGATCAACTCTGTCAAATGTAGCTGATAAGTTGAGTAGGATTAGCACTAAGTTAGAATTGACTAGTGGATTTAACAATGTGGAGGTCACTGCTGGCCTTGACAAGAGTAATTTTGTTGGAATTAATGGGGCAAAAGCCCAACATAATGCATTTAGGAAAGAATGGGAGGAGAGAACTTAGTGCAAATATAAACTACCTTTTTAAGGAATCTCTTCAACAGAGAAATAAAAAAAATTAAAATAAATTTTAAAAAAAAGAAGAAATAAGATGAAAGAGGAGAAAAAGACGATGGGTTCTTTTAACCAAGAGAACAGATTGTCTTTAGATAGGAGCATGGGGAATGATGTGTCTGGAAACACAGGATGTTTCCAACATGGGTGCAAATGCTGGAAGAGGATTCATGTGGTGAGAGTCTGTGGAAGATCTTTTCTGATAGTTTACATGTTCTTTATGAAGTATAAAGCAGCAACATCAGTTGAGAATGAAGATGGAGGAGGAGATGTGGAGGTTGAGGAGAGAGAAGAGGGGATAAAGGAGTTGTTCAAGGAGAAAGAGAGAGTGAATGGACTAATGGGGTATGGTATGATTGTCTGGCAGCATTAAGGGCCCATTTAAAGTTCAGGTTGAACTTAACATTAGATTAGCCAATGTGGTTCTATCTTTTTCTGCAGCCTAGTTCAGATTGAAGGGCACACGTGCAGAGCATTTGGGAGAGTTGAATTTTACGTAGGTTGTGGTTTTGCCCGTTGAGTATTTTGAAGTGATTGAAGGACTAGGAAATATGAATGCGGTGAGAATAATGTTTGACCATAGAATTTAAGATAGGGAAGTAGGAGAATGAGGACAACAAGGGAGCAAGTAACAGTGAAAAATCCATAGGATAATTGGATTGGAGATTCCAGTGAGGTCAAAGGATTGCTGGAGTCAAGGTACCAAAGAAGTGGGCTGGGATGATAGGAGATGGATTCAGAGAGTGGGATCCACATGAAACCAGGAATAGTTATAATTATTAGCAATCACAGTCTTAAAACTATGGGAATAAGCAGCTGAATTAGCCTCTCCCCACACAGAATAGCCTTAAATACTGTAGTTAAGCCAGTACATTTTTTAGAAGAAATATTTGATATAAAGAACTGTATTTCTACATTGATCTCTGTTCATCTTATTTAAATAAATATTTCCATTTATTTAACAAATTGTGATATAGATGAACTTTACCTGAGTTTACCTCTCCTATACTTTGTCTCACTTTTCCTTGAAGTGCCAAGACCTCTCAGGTTGTTCCCTGGCTGCCAAGGGCCCCCTGAGAGTGGTGTTCCATTCAAAATCACTCCTCCAGGGAGCTCTGGGCTCTTGACCACCATGCATCTTCTTGTATAAAACTTTTTAATGACTGAGAGCCCATCTGATAAGGTACTTCAATCTCTTGGGTACCGCTAATTGTTGCCAAAGTGTTCTCTTCCATCAAGTAACAGTTTTTTTTAAAAACAGAGGTAGTAAGAAGTGGTGGAAATTTGGTTCTATTTTAAAGGTAGAGCCAGCATATTTTTTGGATGGATTTGATATAGGGTATGAGAAAATTAAAGTGACCAAAGGTATGACTCAAGGATTTTTGGCTCTCTTGACCTTCGGAAGGATGGATTTGGTATTATGATGAGGAAGCTTAGTTATGCATATGAAACACGCCATTGGATATACAAGTAGGTAAGCTGAGTACATAGTTAAGACAATGATTTTTCAGTGGGGTAGGACATAGAGGGAGGAAACTATGTGATAATTTTATGTTTATCAAAAGTAAAGGGTATCAGTCACAAAAGATTGAGAAACAGTGCCTTAGCCCACAGTGAATGACCTATGAGTGCTGAGTTCCTCAATGAAATTGTCATGGACAGGTGTGTTATGAATTACTGGGAGAAATGAAGCCGAGACTCACCAGTAATAAAACATGCTTCCTCTTTATGGAAGGTTGTTTCCAGAAAGCTCTGTGTAGATGAAGAATTTTGTGGGCTGGCACCTTTGGGCCTCTGCTAAGGAAGTTAACTACCCTGAGTAACTAATTATCTCCAGTTTTGTTAGTAGTTTCAAACCATCACCTTTTGCTGGAGAAAACTGATGGGAGGGAGGAAATCTAAAAAGAGTGAAGTGGAAAAGTGTTTCTTTCCAAATGAGAGAAATAGCGAAAACAAAAGCTTTTAAGTGCACAGCAGCATAAGATGCTCTTCTGCAAGGGAGAAGAAACGTTTGAGGAGAACTAAAATTAGAATGGAGAAGGTGGCTAGACCTTTCATGCTGCTCAGGGATTGCCAGAGAGGCAAACGAAGGCCTTCCTTTTAATTAGCTCACATGGACTGGAAATAGACCTCCTGAAGCTGAGATAATGTTATTCCAGCAGCCACTGGACACAGGCAGCTGAGGAAATCTTTGGCCTCCAGCCAACATGATGGCCAAAGCTGGGCTGCTGAGATGATCTTTGAGCTCCAAGCTGAGATTCAGGATGGGCTGATATGGAGGAAGGGTTAAGAGTTAGTGAGAATAATGGGTACTTACATCTTCAAGGTTTATTTCCTTAAAAATGTGCGTTAAGCAAATTATCTGAATTATTGATAGTTAAATTCAGTGCTTTAAGTAGACCAGGATTTTAGGTAGCCAAAAGAAAAACCATATATGTGTAATAATAAAATATATTCTTAGTTCTTGATAATTCTTGAAATGCCTCTCCTATGCTTTCCTTTTTCCTGTTTCCCATCCAATATCACATGACTTTTCTCCAGTGCCTTTCTGTGCACATTGCACATCGCACAGAAGGCAGATATAGGTTAGTAGATGCTTGACAAAGAAGGAAAATGTTGACTTTTCCAATACTTAAAAATATGAAAATATATAGTTAGCTGTTGGAGTAATGTGGTTCAGTTAGTGCATACAATCAAGTGAGAACTTGTTATTCTGAGTGAAAGTAGTTGAAATAAGACTATTGGTTTATTTAGGCAGCATTAAATAAATATATTCACTCAGTACATTGCATTATGAGAAAGTTCAGGGTGCTGAGAGAGTATCTAAGAGGGAGACTGATCTCATCTGGGGGTCTGCAGAGCTTTGCCATGGGAGAGTTGGGCTCTGAGAGACAAAGAGGAATTAACTAGGCCAAGGGCAGGAGGGAAGATTACTCTTCAAGAAGGAATAGAATATTTAAAAAAATAGCCCTGTGGTAAAAATTAACATGAAACTACAGGTCCCAAAGAAAGGGGAGAAATGGCAGGAGTTGAGGCTTCAGAGAGAGTAAAAAGCGAGTGGTGCAGGACCTTCCTTACAAGCTATTTTCTGGATTTTGATTTTTAACATAAAAGTTTAAGAGACCTAAGAGCAATGAGAAGGTGTTGGTGGAGAGAAATGATCCAATTTGCCTTCTACTGTCTAGGTGGCTCCTGTTTTCTCTGTGAACCTGAAGCAAGGTCATCCTTGGAGAGTGACCAGTGAAGGCAAAAATCAAACAAGGAGATGTTTGAATTAGCTTTTGCTCAAATTCCTAACAAATGGCTAGTATAAGTGGCCTGAGTGAAGCATAGGAGAAGGGATAGTAGGCTGTGGGTATCCTTCCTGGTATACCTATGGCCTACAGGTGATGAATTTAAGCCAAGATCATTCTGGCCAGGGCCAACTCTTATTGGCTGGCTCAGCTTAGCTCATCTCTCACTGGTAAGGTGGACCCTCTAAGTCTGTGTGTCTGCCATTTGTCCACCCTAGACTCTGGGGCAGTTACCTCTCTATGTGGCAAGCTGGCCCCATGGCAGCCCACTTGGCTCTCAGCCCAGCTGCTTCTGAGTCCCCCTTCTGGAGGCCACAGGAAACTTTGGGTCTCATTCATAATTTAGGAAAATAAGCAGGGCTCAGAAAAGTTTATCCTTAGGAACTCACTAGTCCATACTGTGTTGAGCTACTGAGCATCTCTCAGATGCTCGGAATCCAGATGGGATTTGGAGTCCGGGTCCCTCTTTCCTTATAATACCTATTTATTACACTGCAGCCTCTCCAGGCCAAGCCCAGAAAGCAAAGTTTGGACACACAGGTAGAACTATTTCCTTATCCTCCCTGTCTCAATAAGCCTTTTCCTCTTAAAGATTTCTCAGAGGCCTGTACATCCTTCCTCTTCTGAAGAAGGCTTCCCATTTATTTGTACAGTAGTTCTTCAGACCTAACTCTGATCGACCTACCTTTGATTATTCTAAGTGGGAGTCTGACTTTTAAGTCTGTTGACTTACTAAACCACCTCCCCCTACCTGAGGGCATTAAGTCTCCAGTCTTAGACCTGGGAGAAGAGAGGTTTCCAATGGAACACAGTGTAAGAATGGAAATATATCAGTATCTCCTTTGAGAAATGCTATTCCTGTTACCTTAGCCAGCACCACTAAATGAAAAATGCATGAACATTACACATGCTTAATTAATGTAGCTTCAGAAATGCTTAATAAATGTGGACATTATTAGTATTTGTAGTGCTGTTATTACAGTCTAGGCAGTAAGTAGAGCCTAGACTCAGAATTCAGTACAAACAAAGAGCAGCCAGGTGGCAAGAGTCCAGGCAGGCAACCAGAATCTTAAATCCACAAAGTTGCTTGGAACAAGCAGGTCAACCTGCTGATGAGCAGAGTTGGAATTTTTGTTTATTCTGTGCCCCAGTTTTATATGTCCTGGGGTGGGAGGGCAGGGAAAGCTAGAAGTTGTGTCACTGCTGGGGAGAGTCAGACTTCTACAAGTGCGCATTCATCCAACATTACAGCAGAGGTAAGAAAGCAAGTGTTCCAGAAAGTTTTTGTGTTGAAAGTCTTTTTTTAACAATTTAATTTTTATTAACTCAGTCTTCTCTTGCTTTACCTTTTGTTAATTCATGTGAAAATATAACTTCTTTGTTAGCTAGAATTTTCTTTGTGATTCAAATTCAGTGCTGCATATATCTTCTAATTTTCTTGTCTACTTTAGTTTGCTGATAGTTTTTCTCTCCTGACTTTCTTTACCACACTGTTTATATCTCCTGAAAAAAATCTCCTTGCTATCAGTTATATTTGTGTGATATGTGTATGATCATTGCAGCTAAAAGTAAAATGGTAGGAGAAAAGCTGGTAGTAACATTTTTTTTAATAGAGGGGAAAGCCTTGGTACTTCCAGGTCATGCTATGGAGAAATCCCCTCTCTACCCCCTGTTAAAAACAGTTTCCAAACTGCTAAACCTTTTTCTCTAGTCCCATCTTTATCTCTACAGTCTACTTTTGGGGGAACATTTTCCCCTTTTTTCTCTGCACCTGTTATGTTGACTGGTGCCCTGTGTGTCTATGTGGGCCCCAGCCCTTTAAACACAGACTTCTCTCATGTGTCTTGCCATAGTGAGCCGGCCCATGGGAGAACTTTTTCCAGATGTTCTCCTAGGTAACTTCCTACCTACTTAATAGACCAGATTTTTCCTGCCTTCCTGGTTCTAGGCTGTAGTGATCTCAACTCTTCTACCTGACTCTTGGCATCTGTGATAGGCAGAATTCTAAGATGGCCCCATGGTTCTCATCTCCTCCTCCCTGTATCCATACATTTTTGTGATGCCCCTCCTTTTGAGTGTGTGTGGGACCTGTAACTTGCTACTTGCCAATGGCAAAGGTGATGAGGTATCACTTTCATAGTTACAATATGTTTTATGGCAAAGGTGAAGGGATTTTAAAGATGAAATTAAGGTCGCTGATCACTTTAAGTTACTCAAAAGGGATTTTATCTTTGGTGGGCTTGAACTAGTCAGGTGATCCCTTTAAGAGGGGATCTAGAGGTTAGCAACTTGTAAGCAGCAGACTCTCTCTCTGTCTCCACGGCTGGCTTTGGAGAAGTAAATCACTGTGAGTACTGCAGCTGCACCCTGAGCCTCAGATAAGATCACAGCCCTGGCCAACACCTGGATTGCAGCCTGGTGAAGCCCTGTGCAGAGGACCCAGCTAAGCCTTGCCCAGACTCCTGATTCATGTAAACTGTGAGATAATAGATGTATGTTGCTGTAAGCCACTGTTTGTTGTGATTCATTATGCAGAGATAGAAAATGAATGCAATGTCCAATGTTCCCTTGATTTGGGAGCAAGAAAGACTCTTTCTCCATCTGCCTTGATCTCAAGAAACCTCCCCTGATCAGCACTAGTCCCTTCCTCTCAGTGTGATTTCAGACATGATTGAAAGTGAAGAATTGGAAAATTGTCTCCTTTATCCTACATCCTGAAGCCCAGCTCAATTAATGCATGTAGGCATTATCTATCATACCATTTTTTTTCCAAAATAATATTTTTTATTTTAATAGGCACTAAGTTATAAAGCTAAAGTTCTAATAGTGAAATTTTAAGACAAAAGCCAGAGGGTGGGAGACTATATTAGGGATCATGCAGACCTGAGATCCCTAAATTATTGATGCTTCCCAACCAGGCCTCCTTCTCCAGGACTTGGCTTTTTCTCAAAGCTAGCAGAGTTAATTTTTTCAAGCATATACCTGATTATGCCACTCCACTGTTTAAGAACCTCTTATGGCTTGTCACTATCTATATCAGAATGTCCAAATGCCTTAGCTTGCCCAACAAGGTCCTTGATAATTTGGCTCTAACTTTTTATTTACCTCTACCCAAATATACCGTGTACTCCTAAGAACATTGTTCTTAGAGTTCATGATTCTTGATTCATAGTGTACTGTTCTGTCAGCTTGGAATGCCTTCCCATCTAATCCACCTGGTAAACTTGTGTGGAATTTGGCTAAGGGTAACCACCTTTGTGAAGCCTTCTCAAATTCCAACAATTCTTTTTTCCATGTGCCCCCTTAGCACTCTTCACATACCTCTACTATTAGATATTTTATACAAAAGTATTTGGTTACATGTCTGTGAGCTCCTTAAATGCAGGGACCATGTCTCAGGTAAGGTGAATCCCCAGTGCTTCTCGTAGTGACTGACTTACAACAGATGCTCAATAAATGGTAAATGATTGAATAATTGTATGAATATTTGCTTTGTTGGAATTCTACCACCTACTATGTGCCTATTTCTATCTATAGAGTAAGGCCAGACTAGCATTTCTCTTAACTACATTGCTTTCTTCTGAGCCACGGAGCCCACCTTTCGTTGGTTACTTCATGAAAATGCCTCAGAGAGAAATGTCATTTTTAATGTAAATTTTTGTTACATAATTGATCTGATTTCACAGATGGAAAGATGGCAGTTATTTACATTGGGAGGCTATTCATTTTTCGTGGCTAATTATAAAGTAGTTGACCTGGCATTGTCAGAATCATTATTATCACTCTAGAAAGGAATGTATCTGATAATGTGCACTAATTTCTAATTTCCTTCCCCTTTTTATTTTAGTGGACCAATGTCTAAAGCTTAATTTTTAAAACAACAGTAAAAACTTTAGTGATCCCTGTTCTTTCACAAAGTCAAAGCAATATATAGTATGGCTTTTTTTTTCTTTCTCCAAACTGACTTTTTCTTTACCACTGCTTTTGTTAGTTTCTGCATTAGCCATATGTGAGACTGAGAATATTGTATTAGGACCTAGAGCCTTGAAGAAAATGAGAACTTTCAACATATTAGTGGTGATCAGAATCCAATATGCAAAATGACTACCAATGACAGAATTCTAACCTCTGGCAAACAGTTGACAGAATCTAGAGTGAACTCTCATTTATATGTGTGTGTGACTTTTCCATGGCTTAGTTCTTATTACTTAGAAAAACTAGTAAAGTAGGAAGACAAGTATGCTACAAAGAAGCAACATTTATTCCACAGTCAATGATATAATTTTTATATTATCCATTGTTATAGATCTGAAACATGTCTATTGTATATCTGTGTTCTTTTGATTAGCACAGATGTCTGTGTTCTCTTTATTAACTCAGATAATCAAGAGTGACGATGTAAAGCTAATAATAGATTTCAGATTTCCTTCTGGAAAGCACATAGCACACATGAAAGGAAGCATTATTAACTAAACAAATCTCTCAGTTCCTAATGATTAGCATTTTGACAAGCTGTTGTCTTAGATGAAGGATTTATATCATATATTACATAACTTCAAAGTATTTTTGTATTTCTTCTTGACTTGAGTACTAAGTAAATAGTACTCATTTTCATCTAAATGTAAAGGAAACCTTCAGTTCTATTTTAGTCCCCTTAGCACATTTCCTAGACCATTGATATGCTGTAGGCCATAAATTTGCAATTGGGTTTTGTTTCTACTGTTCATTATAATCATCTGGAATAGGGTATCATTACAACAAATAATATATTAAGGCCTCTAAGCTAAATAGTTTGCTATTTACAAATAGTATATCTGCTCCCTGAGGTTGCCATGCAGAAAATTAAAACTAGAATATCAGATTCAAAGTGAACCTGAACGATTTCCCCATACTTTATATTTGATATATTCCCTTTCAGGCAATTATTAGCTATTCTTAAAATTTTATCTTTAATATACTTATCTAAAACCAGATATTTAGTATTGCATAAGAGCTGGTGTCATATGTTCATACTATCTAAGGAATCCCAAGCATATGAGCTATTGTGGTTAAGGCCTTAATTATTGGTTGGTTATAAATATAAAACTATATATAAACACTAAACAAAAATTAGTTATATTATCACATTTATTAATATTACTAGATAGAGAAAGTTCATTCGTTCATTTAGCAAATACTCATTTAGTACTTATGAAATACTAATACCCAGGCAAAATACTGGGTATACAGTAATGGAAAGACATGACCCCCTCTCCTCAAAATGTTGTGTTAAGGAAAAAATTAAAGTCTATTGTTATTATATTATAATATGAACCTGGATTTGGGAGCATATAAATCTGCCTAGGAGAGTTAGGTAATACTTGTCCTATGACTTGAAGAATTTATCAAATGGATATTGAAGGAATATGGTGAGGTAGGAAAGGAATAGAGAAAGAGGTAGAAAAAGCAGAGCCTTTAGAACCAGAGAAATTTGGACTTAATTCCTTATTTTGTCACTTAACTGTGATCTTTTCATTTCTTTTGAGATAATACAGATGGCCATAACTAACATAGGATTTTGCACATTGTGGGCTCTCAATAAATATTATCCCTTCTCACCAACTTTGAGCCTCATGACAACCTTGCAGATAGATATTTAGAACTGATTGTATTATCAACATTTTAAAGCTGAGGAAAGTAGGTTCACAGTGCATAAGGAAACTTGCTTAAGGTCACACAACTAGAAGGTTAGTGGCAGAGCCAGGCCTAGAACCTAGATCTCTTGACAAAACTTTTTCCACTACGCTACAACAAGGATTCCAGCTTGTGAAAACGCTAATCATTAGGAGCTGAGATATTTGTTTAGATAATAATGCTTCCTTTCGTGTGTGCTATGTGCTGTCCATGCATTTAATTATTTATTCAGTCAATAAACATTTCTTGAGCAACAACTAAATATCAGACATGTTACCGTGCACAGATGATACAGTGGGGAACAAATGACATTGCCTTCATTGAGCTGAGTCCATCAGAGAAACTGACTTCATACCAGCAACTTCAATAAATCCTAATGAGTGTCGTGCAAGGGCACATTTAAGTGCTCTGGAATGTGTGGCAAGAAGACTTATTCGAATCAAGGAGGTCTGGGAAGTCCTGTGTGAGGAAGTAATATTTGTGTCAAGACCTAAAGAGTAAGCAGGAGTTACCTGGACAGAGAGGAGAGAACGTTTTTCCAAACAGTGGGAGGTTTGGCAAAGAAGTAAATGAGAACATGATGTGTTCAAGGGACTGAAACTGATCCAAGATAGCAAGATCAGAGAGCCTGAGTAAAAGAATGGCCAGGGTTGACTCTATAGAGATTGGCAAATGTTATGTTGTAGGGGGCTCTACAAGCCATCTTAAAGAGTCTGGATTTATTCGAGGGAAAAAACGTATTGCAGTTTCCACACTGCATAAAAAGTCTGGCCAGTGGGGAAATGGGGTCTGAAAACTGACTCCTCTGTTCATCCCAGAGAGAAGACAGTTACCCTTTTTTTTCAAATTTCTTACAAAGGCTCATATATAGCATACTATAGGCTTGCTGTGGTCCTAGTGGGAAAAGCACCTAAGGTTTTAAGCAGCAGAGTGATAACTGATTTGCATCTTTCCATGTTCATTCTAGCTGTGCTGTAGCTACTCTTAGAGACTGGGTGACACAGTAAGTGAGACTGGGCATGGGTGAGTCAATGGCAGCTTAGATTGGGGCTTGTATCTATGGGGGAGAAAAGAAGTGAGATGCTTAAGATCTAGACATTAAAGGATTTGTGATTGGCTATGGAAGTTAGAGGAGAAGGGTATGGGAGGAGACAAGGATTCTCCTCACTCTCCTGGCTTGAGCAGAAAACCATAGGAATCTCCGGTACAATATCTAAGACTTTAATGTTGAGAGAAAGCTGCTGGAGTTATTACATGGTGGGAAGATGTCAAAAATCAGCTGGAATAGAGGACACAATAAAAGCATTCAAAGTCCTTTGGGGCCAGCAGGCATGACATTACACTTAAGGTAATGGTTCTCTTTCATTCTTTCTTTTTTCCTTGCTGGAAAAGCTGTATCCCTTTGATATTTTCATTTTACTTCATAAGCCATTGTATATTTCCATTTGGCTAAATTTGTTCTACAGGGACATTAGTTGTTACCTGACTTTAGTTTTAATTTAAAAGGAAAAAACCCACTGTAATTATGAAGAAGATTGGGCATGTGAGCACCTGATTCATTTCCCTGGGTGGCACCATGACTCACCCTCATTAAAGCAGTTTTGCTTTGAGATGCCTGATGCCATATCGGTTTTGAATTTTCTGTGTCCTGTATGTGAACAATAAGATAAGTTTCAATCATGGGTCATTCACTGCTCTTCATCTCTACCATGAGTCAGATGTTTGCATTTCAAAACATTATCCTGCCTGCAATTTCCCTCTTTATAAATTATGCAGAGAACTTCTACCAACAACAGATTCTCATTTACTGACTTTTTGGATTTGTATCTGTGTAACATGTTCTAGTTGTTTTGCTATAATTCAGTGAACAGTTTTATGGCCAACAATAGGGTACTATTTTATTTGTTTTATCATCATTGTCTAAACATCAAGGTACCTCGTTAGATAAAAAACACAATCATTTGTAACTAAATTCAAACACTGATGATTAAGTCATATGAAAAGCCCTCCCCTGATTCTTTGCCTCTAGTTATAGTAGGGTTCCTCCCTTTCACATTCAACCTCCTAGAAAGAGTTGTCTTACTTCCTGGACTCATTTTCTCATCTCTCAGTCACTCCCCCCAAACTACTCTAATATTTCACTGAAATTTCCTCAGTTAGGGCCCCAAGACTGTTTATTCCTGAATATAATGGATAAAGTTTTTATCTTACTTGACCAATCGGCTACACTTAACCCATGAAACACTCTTTGCATGGGTCTCTGTTACACCACACTCTCCTGGTCTTCCTTCTACCTCTCTAGTGTCCGTTTTGGTCTCCCACTCCTACAAGGTTACTGTTCTTCAAGGTTCGAAACTAGGTTGTCTCCTCCTCTCGCTCTAGAGACTGCCCCCAGATGATCTCAGCCACTTTATATGGCTCTTTTGCTTAAACATGTGCTGATGTTACTCAAAGTTTTATCTCCAGGCCAAACTGGAATTCCAAACTTCTGAATTCATATTTCTCCTTGACCTCTCCACTGAGATGTACCACCAGTACTACAAAGTCAACATGTCTGTGTTAGTTTCCCAGGGCTGCCAGAAAAATGTGCCACAAACTGGGTGGCTTAAAAGAATAGAAATTTATTCTCTTAAGAGTTCTGTATGCTAGAAGTTTGAAATCAAGGTGTCAGTGGGCCATGCTACTTCTGAAGGCTCTTGGGAAAAATCCTTCTTAGCTACATCAGCTTCCAGGAGTTCCTTGGATTGTGGCAGCATAACCGTAGTCTCTGTCCCCAATTTCTCATGGCCTTCTTCTCTGTCTCTATGTCCTTTCCTCTTCTTATAAACCCACCAGTCATTGGATTTGGGGCCCACCCTAATTGCCTTTGTTTATTTGTTTTGTTTTGATTGTATCATAAGCTTCATGATTACAGAGATTATACCTTTCTCCTGGAATCCCTGGAACCTAGTACAGTGTCGGTAAATGAATTGTTGACTAATAAATATTTATTAAGTAGAAGGATGAAGAAAAGAAGCAGAGCAATTAATCAGAAAGAACTAATCTGAAAAATGATAAGCAAGCTAAAGCAATTTTAGCTGTGAATTTTTAAAATGTGGCTAAATGTAATTTTTTTCTAGTCAATATACTAACAAAGTACATTAAGAATCAGTCAAACCTTATTTTAAGCTCATTTAAAACCTTCTTCTATAGTCCTGCAAAAATCCATCGTTCTCAGAGATGCTGAAAAATACAATTATATTCCCCACTGCCTATTTTATAACTGGGGCTCTTTCCACCCCTTCTTTATCAATGAAAATGTTCCTGCTTTTGTTGATACTACAGGATGTGATATTGTTTCCTAAATATTTCTTGAATATATCTCCAAAAAGGACAAGGTCAAGCAATTACTAAGCATTCTAATTACAAAAAAGAAAAAGAAAGAAAGGAAGAAGAAAGAAAAGAAGATAGAAAAAAGAAAGGAAGGAAGAAAGAAAGAAAGAAAGAACAAAAGAAAGAAAAGAAGGAAGAAAGGAAGGAAGGAAGAAAGAACAAAAGAAAGAAAGGAAAGGAAGGAAGAAAGAAAAGGAAGGAAGGAAGAAAGGAAGAAAGAGAAAAAAAGAAAAAAATATATATATATCCTAATAAAATATCTCCAGATGTCAGCACCAAAGAATGAAAGAAAGCACTGTTTGTAATGTATACCTGCTTACTTTTGCAAAACATTTAGGTCTCTTTACATATATAGCTGGTGAAAGCTCTGATTGAATATTTAGGCAACCAAGAAGTTAAAAGGGACCAGACATGCAGGGTTGTATCTACTTTGCCTACATTAATAAATTTTCTCCCATGAGAGGATCTGTGGTAGACCCTTGTGCTTGTAATAATTGAAAATGCCCTAGGTTCAACTAAATCAGACTAGGTCATATAGATGTTGATGAGAAGAGAAGTAAAAGTACCTCACTTTCCCACAGCATTCATTATGTAGGAAAATAAAGATTACTCTAGGGAGTTAATTGTGTTCTTTACAAGAAGGCAAGTCCTCAAAAGAAATACTAAGTCTTGGTAGTTTGCTTTACTTTGTGTTAGTGCTACTTGATGGTATTAAATTCACACAATTTCAGAACACATAATTATAATATTCACTAATTAAACAGAAAAATCAACCAAATTAGATACAGTAGGAAAATGTCTTGGCATAACCCAGTGAGTCTGCTAAGATTTATTGTCATTAAATTATCCTAAGTAGACACTAGCATTCACAGCTTAGTATTTATTATTCTTCATTTATTTTTAGTTCATTTTGACAAATTCAAGGCAGAAGATTCTAGCTTTACCGTATTGTGTGGGGGCCTCTAGGTACTTATATAATGACTTCTAAAGCCTTATGTAACAATTTTCTTTACTCAACAAGATTCATTTGTGAATTCTTAGTAATTTTAGAGTAGTTAAAACAGTTTCCTTCATTTCAGCAGTAAAAGTAATTTTCACTTAGTTTTTTTAGATAGATCATCTCTATTAAGAAATGCTTTACATGTTTTGCATATATTAATTCATGTAATCCTCATGACAGTAGTAGGTACTATTGTCACCTATGATTTACAGATGGAGAACTGAAGCACAGAACCTTTAACTGACTTGCCCATTCATATGGCTAGAAGAGAGCGGAGCTGGGATTTGCTTACATGCATTCTGACTCGCGATCTATGCTGTTAGCCAGCACATTATCCTGCCTCTCGAAAATCGTATTATATCATATTTGTAATGTATTTTAGAAAGTACATATGACTTTTGTTTATTATAATTGTTATTAATTCATATACACTTGATCCCTTATTTCAGAATTCTAAATAGTGTAGATGGATCTAGAGAAGCAAAGCTTTTCTCTCTGAGTCCTCCAAATGCTGGCAGTATCTGAGTATATTTAGGAAGTAGCTGCTTTGTTACAGAACTACTTTTTACTTTATTCAGCCAGTATTTAGGGAACACTTCTTATGCTTCAGTCATTGTTGGGCACTGGTATACAGACATAAATGTCTCAGCCCTTACCTAAAAGGAATTCAAAGTCCAAGAAGTTTTCCTTAAAGGAGAGATAAAATAGTGTCTTTAGCTTGTTGCTGACAGAGCAAAGGGGAGAAATGTCTGGTAACTTAAAGAAAGAGGTAAGATACTATTCTAGCTCTCTGATGAAATTCCATTGCTTCTATCCATGTCCCTCCATTGCATATACCATCCTGATGACACATGATTTTTGCTTAAAGATATCCCTATGGATTGTCACCAGGTAGATCCTAGAACTGAGTCAGGCAGTTATGTGTCAGACATCATGCAGGGGTCTTTCCCATGTATTAATGCATTCAATTTAATCCATATACTAATTCTCCCTTATAGGTATTGTCACCAATTAACATGAGGGATAACAAAAAGATTAAGTAACTTTCCATGGCCCATGGAATAAAATAATAATTCAAAAAATGGATGCGAACGTATTTTGACCTCAAATTTAGAGCTACCAGTGGCAACTAGATTATTTTTTTTTTGTATTTTATGTATAGCCCCGAATAAGGCTGAGTAATGAAGGTCCAGAATCTACAAGTTTGTTCTCCTATTTTTTTAAAAAAGGAATTAAACCTAAAATGTCTTTTGCATTTAGAAGATATCTTTCAGTTACTATTACTGTGCAGCAAGTCACTCTAAAACTTAATAGATTAAAACCACAGGAATTATTACATTATCTTACAGTTTCCATGGCTCAGGGATTCAGGACAGTCTTAGCAGAGTGGTATTGTCTCAAGGTGTCTTATGCAGTTGTAGTCAGATGGTGGCGACGGCTAGAACAGTGTGGGGCTGGAGAATTTGGCAGCGAGTCATATATATTTCTTTTAGGTAGCCTCTGGGCTTCATTAGATCTCCCTGCATGGGCTATCTTGAGTTTCCTCAAAGCATGTTGGTCTCGGGGCAGTTGGACTGCTTGTGTTGGTGATGCAGGGCTCCATTGCTAGTGTTCCAGATACAAGGTGGATGTAGCGTTGCCTTTTTGACTTAGCCTCAGAAGTCAAAGAGCATCACTTCTACCACACTGTATTGGTTACAAGTGACATGAACCCAGATTCAATGGAAGGGGAATTGGACTCTACTTCATAATGGGGGAGTGGCAAGATTCTAGATGAACACATGGGATAGGAGATATAGTTATGGCTATCTCTATAAGGCACAGTCTTCTACAGTTCCTCCTCTAGCCCAATAATTCACATCCCTCCCACAGGCAAAATATGCTCACCTCTTCCCAAGATCCCTCAAAAGTTTCATCTATTCAGCATTAGTCTCCGGCTTGAAGTTTTATCATCTAAATTAAGTCCAGGTACAAATATCATATGATATCACTTACGTGTGGAATCTAAAAATAAAAATGATACAAATGAACTTATATACAAAACAGAAACAGACCCACAGACAGAGAAAACAAACTTATGGTTACCAAAGGGGAAATGAGGGGAAGGGATTAATTAGGAGTTTGGGATTAACATATACACACTACTATATATAAAATAGATAACCAACAAGGACCTACTGTATAGTATAGCATGGGGAACTATACTCAATAGCATGTAATAACCTCTATGGGAAAAGAATCTGAAAAAAATACATATATATGTGTATAACTGAATCACTTTGCTATACACCTGGAACTAACACAACATTGTAAATCAACTATACTTCAATAAAAATAGCGAGCTACTTGGCAAAATTTTAATATTAGATTTTCAGGAATAAACCACAATTTCTTCTTAGGCTTTTAGGTAATTAAATTTGTTGCTAACATTACTGTCCAAATTGTGAATGCCATAATAAATTTTTTAGAGATGTGGGGAAAAATTAATTAATTAGTTAAGTCCAGGTACAGACTATTCTCTTTGGTAAGGTGCCTTAAGCAAAGCACTAAGTGCTATTCCTCTAGGTCTAGAGTCCTGTGAACTAAAGAGGCAGGTTATCTACCACCCATATATTCATACTGTAATGATTGGACAAATATCAATTAACCACAATAGACACTTCCATTTTAAAAAAGATGGAAAATTATAGGCACATAGCAGTCACTGGTCCATAGAAATTCTGAATTCCTGCCAGGTACATGTTGTCAGTTCTGTGAGAAGGCTCAGTTCTACTCTTTGAGAGTTATCCTCCATGGCTCTTGGCTCTGTCCTCTGGGGTTTTATCCCCTCTGAGTCGTCCTTCCTTTTTATTATAAGTGACTTATGTATAAAACTAAATAATCTCAGTTTGATTTCTGTCGACAGTTGTTCTAGGGTCCAAAGGCTTCCTTTCATTCTGTGCTATCTCTGTCCCTTTTAATTTTAAACTGGCAGTGTTTCCACCAATACAATTCTTTAAAACTTTGTGGGTTTTCTATGAATCTTATTGAGTTTCATTCTAATAGAAAAAAATCTACAGTTGCAATCTGCTCAAAATAATCCATTCTCTACTTTAGGTTCCCTGTGAGTCTGCTGAGGGATAACATCCTTGTGATACTTGGAAGCCAGACCTATGAGGCATACCTTTAAGATCCCTAGAGAGCCTTTTGTATGTCTTAAATATTCTATGAGGTACAGCCTTAGATCTTTCTGAAGTCTTCTCAAATGATCTTACAGCCCCATACTGGATTTGATCTTTGGCTTGAAGCTCTTTCTTAATTAGAGGATCGTTTGCCATCTGGAGAGACTGGGAATGGCCTCTCCATGTTCCAGTGCATAAATGGAAGTTACACTGCCTTTTCTGACCTAGCTAGGGTGGTCTTATACTATCATTATAAGCCAGTCACAAACTTGTCCCAATTTAAGGGGACCAGAAATAGACTGTAATTCTTAATGGGACAATTTCAAGATTCTAGAACATATGAGTTGAGAGATATTGTTGTAACCATCTTTGGAAAATACAGTTGACCTCAAAAAATCACTATAATATGATGAAACATTTTAAAGCAAACTTAACTAGTACTTAAACATGCAAATGCCTTAAAAGTAGTTACCCTGGGAAGATATATGCTTTTTGCTAAAAGTTTGCCTTTGTGTAAATAATTTTTTTAACTTGACCATTGGAGTTGCTTTAGAAAATCTTTAAAAGATTCATTATGGCTGAATGTTGTGTGCTACTACAACAACTTGTTGACAAAGAACACGTATATGATGGTTTAATTTTCTTTGCTCTGGTTTAAGTTTCCAGACTCTGGAAATTTTATTGTTGCTCTCTTTGGATCCCAGGGAATAAAACAGTCTAGTGTTTCCCTCAAGTGTTTCTTCAAAAACTACCAGCCATGCCAAAGACAGAGTATAATAGGAAGTTTATTTTGTTCAAGAATGATATCCTAAAGAACAATGACAAAGAGTCTTAACCATTCAACACTTCAGTTAATTCGAAAGTTAAATACAGATATATGTGTGGGTGGTGTGTGTGAGGTGAAAGATGTCTTAGATTAAATGAACATGTAAACTTCTTTCGTCAAAACTGTGTCCATGATTTAATCATCTAACCCAGAGCTGGACTGGGATTCAGAAGTAGGCTTCCTGGACAAACTGCAATTAACAAGCTGTGTGACTTCCTTAAAGCCTTTGCAACTTTATTTTAATTTGCTGAAAAATTAAATTTAATTTTTTGTCATCAAGAAATATTTGTTGAATATATTCTATTTAGAAGACATCCTTGTGCTGTTCAGTATTAAAGTAATTTTAATCATGGCACAGCTCATTGTAGGAGAGTAGCACTTGGACCATGCAATTTACTTTCATAGAGAATATTTCTAAGATTATTCACTATGATCTGAACTCTCAGGTGACTTCCTTCTGAGAGATTCTATTACTGATACACCTACAAGTACAAAGCAATAATCAGGATTCCTCTTCTCAGCAGACTCTCCTAACAAAACATTTTGAGCTTTTGATCTCTTACCCTTTCCACAACCCCCAAAATGAAAGTGCTGTCTGAAAAGCCCCGGACAAAGTAAACTTGTAATTAAAAAGACTATACAACTGCCTCTTCAGAACAACCATTTGTTTGTGGTTAAAAGCTATACTCACCTGAGTGTGTACCATAATCCAGAAGGTAAGCACATAAAATTCCCAGATGGTTGAATTTTCTGCTAAGGGATTTAAATCAGCATTTTAAATGTCATTCCACTCATGCAGTTTTTTTAAGAGCCCCAAAGTTTGGCATAAAATTGTTTTTTCATATGCATTAAGATCTGATGAATGTCTGAGGTCATAACTGAGTCAAGAAAGAAAAGATTTTCTATTAAGTAAAACACTAATGTTCAGAAGTTTTTTGTTTGTTTTTTGTTTGTTTTTTGGGTTTTTTTTTGGTTTGTTTGTTTTTGTTTGTTTGTTTGCGGTACGCGGCTTTCTCACTGTTGTGGCCTCTCCCGTTGCGGAGCACAAGCTCTGGACGCACAGGCTCAGTGGCCATGGCTCACGGGCCTAGCCGCTCCGTGGCATGTGGGATCTTCCCAGACTGGGGCACAAACCCGTGTCCCCTGCAACAGCAGGTGGACTCTCAACCACTGTGCCACCATGGAAGCCCCCAGAAGTTTATTTTTGTACAGCAAGTGGCTTGACATCCATGTATTCATCCATCATTTCTCTAATTTTGTGGTTGAGTATTTGAAATGCACATGTACGAAATTCCTTCATTTAAAATTTGTCTTTAGTTGTACATCTCATATTAGTTACATGTGACAGTATTCCACATTCTAGTTCTTCATTTTCTTGGTATCTTTTACTGCTAACACCTAAGGATTTAGAGGAAGAGGGAGGAAGTCAAATTTCTCTTCTTAGGTCGTAGAGTTTATTCAGTTTATCTCTCCTAACTATACCTTTCCTCAGCTGTCAGGTATGAAAAGCAACATTACTCCAGTCATTTTACTGAAAATAATCCCAAAGTTCAAAGAGTTAACTACAAAGTTCATCTTGGTCCCATTTAGGAAGTATCATTTTTAAAGCTTAGTTTACTTATTTTAGAGTTTTAGTTCATTATCTCTTTGTAAAACAAAACAATTGGAAATGTGATTACTCATTATTTTGGAAAATTTGCATTTAGGATTTAGGAATTACGATATAATTATTATTAATAATGATGATTACTTTTATTGAGTTTTTATTATGGATGAATCACCAAGCTAAGTGAATTCTGTTATCTCATTTTTCCAAGAATCCTAAGAGGTAGGCCATACCAAAATGAACATTGCACAGATGAGGAAACTTTCCAAGCTCAACAGTAAGAAGTGGTAGACCTGATTATTGACCTTAGATTTGTCACAATGACCTTAACCACACCAGTGGTTCTCAACTGGGGGCAATTTTGCCCTCTCCTGCCGGGGGACATTTGGCAATGGAAGGGGTTGCTACTGGCATCTAGTGGATACAGATCAGGGATGCTGAAAAACATCCTACGATGCACAAGACAGCCACCCACAGCAAAGAATTATCCAGCTCCAAATGTCAATTTGCGAAACCCTGATTTACCCCAAACATTTTCAATATCAACTAATGGATTATCCTGAATCTAACTTTGTTCACCATGTAGACTTCAAGGTAAAGCCTATCCACATAAAGACTCCAGGTGAACTTGAATTCATTGACTCTGGAAAATATTGTGAAGTAGCCATCTTTATTGTTTGACAACAGAAATTATACTTATAAAAATTTACAGGGAGATCTTCAAGATGGTGGAGATCACCTTCCTCCCCACAAATACATCAAAAATACATTTACATGTGGAACAACTCCTACAGAACACCTACTCAAGGCTGGCAGAAGACCTCAGACCTCCCAAAAGGCAAGAAATTCCCCATGTACCTGGGTAGGGCAAAAGAAAACAGAAAAAACACAGACAAAAGAATAGGGATGGGACCTGCATCTCTGGGAGGGAGCTGTGAAGGAGGAAAAGTTTCCACACACTAGGAAGCCCCTTCAATGGTGGAAACTAGGGGTGGTCAGGAGGAAGCTTCAGAGCCACGGAGGAGAACGCAGCCACAGGGGTGCAGAGGGCAAAGCAGGGAGATTCCCACACAGAGGATTGGTGCCAATCAGCATTCGCCAGCCTGAGAGGCTTGTCTGCTCACCCGCTGGGGCAGGTGGGCGCTGGGAGCTGGGGCTCGGGCTTCGGAGGTCAGATCCCAGGGAGAGGACTGGGGATGGCTATGTGAACACGGCCTGAAGGGGGCTAGTGCACCACAGCTGGCCGGGAGGGTCTGGGAAAAACTCTGGACCTGCCTAAGAGGTAAGAGGCCATTGTTCCAGGGTGCGGGAGGAGAGGACATTCAGAGCACCGCCAAAACGAGCTCCAGTGATGGGCACCAGCCACTGCTATCAGCGCAGACCCCAGATACGGCCATGAAACACTAACGCTGCTGCTGCAGCCACCAAGAATACTATGTGCAAGCACAGGTCACTATCCACACCTCTCCTCCTGGGAGCCTGTGCAGCCTGCCGCTGCCAGGGTCTCCTGTTCCCGGGACAGCCCCCACAGGAGAACACACGGAGCGCCTCAGGCTGTTGCAATGTCACGCTGGCCTCTGTCGCCGCAGGCTCTCCCCGCATTCCGTACCCCTCCCTCCCCCCGGCCTGAGTGAGCCAGAGCCCCATAATCAGCCAATCCTTTAACCCACTCCTGTCTGGGCAAAAAACAGACGCCAGAGGGCGACCTACATGCACAGGCAAATCCAAAGCTGAACCCCAGGAGCTGTGACAACAAAGAAGAGAAAGGGAAATTGCTCCGTGCGGCTTCAGGAGCAGTGGATTAAATCTCCACAATCAACTTGCATCTGTGGAATACCTGAATAGACAACAAATCATCCAAAAATTGAGGCAGTGGAATTTCGGACCGACTGTAGACTTGGGGTTTGCTGTATGGGACTGACTAGATTCTGATTTTCATGGTTATCTTAGTATAGTTTTTAGCGCTTGTTATCATTGGTGGATTTGTTTATTGCTTTGGTTGCTCTCTTTTTTTTTTAATTACTTTCTTTATTTTATTAACATTTTTTTAATTTTTCATTTTAACAACTTTATTTTACTTCATTTTTTACTTTCTATTTTTTCTCCCTTTTCTTCTGAGCCGTGTGGCTGACAGTATCTTGGTGCTCCGGCCAGGTGTCAGGCCTGAGCCTCTGAGGTGGGAGAGCCAAGTTCAGGACATTGGACCACCAGAAACCTCCCGGCCGCAGGTAATGTCAATTAGCAAGAGCTCACCCAGAGATCTCCGTCTAAATGCTAAGACACAGCTCCACTCAACAACCAGCAAGCTACAGTGCTGGACACCCCATACAAAACAACTGGCAAGACAGGAACACAACCCCACCCATTAGCAGAGAGCCTGACTAAAATCATATCAAGTTCACAGACACCCCAAAACACACCATCGGAAACGGTCCTGCCCACCAGAAAGACAAGATCCAGCCTCATCCACCAGAACACAGGCACCAGTCCCCTCCACCAGTAAGCCTACACAACCCACTGAACCAACCTTACCCACTGAGGGCAGACACCAAGAACAACGGGAAGTACGAACCTGCAGCTTGTGAAAAGGAGACCAAAACACAGTAAGTTAAGCAAAATCAGATGACAGAGAAATAGACAGGAGATGAAGGAGCAAGGTAAAAACCCACCAGACCAAACAAATGAAGAGGAAATAGGCAGTTTACGTGAAAAGGAATTCAGGATAATGATACAAAAGATGTTCTAAAATCTTGGATACAGAATGGAGAAAATACAAGAAACGTTTAACAAGGGCCTAGAAAAACTAAAGAGCAAACAAACAATGATGAACAACCCAATACATGAAATTAAAAATTCTCTAGAAGGAATCAGTAGCAGAATAACTGAGGCAGAAGAACAGATAAGTGACCTGGAAGATAAAATAGTGGACATAACTACCACAGAGCAGAACAAAGAGAAAAGAATGAAACGAACTGAAGAAAGTCTCAGAGACGTCTGGGACAACATTAAACACACCAACATTGGAATTAGACAGGTCCCATAAGAAGAAGAAAAAAAGCAAGGGACTGAGAAAATATTTGAAGAGATTATAGTTGAAAACTTCCCTAATATGGGAAAGGAAATACTCAACTCCAGGAAGTGCAGAGAGCCCCATACAGGATAAATCCAAGGAGAAACACGCCAAAACACATATTAATCAAACTATCAAAAATTAAATACAAAGAAAAAATATTAAAAGCAGCAAAGGAAAACAAACAAATAACATAACATGGAATCCCCATAAGGTTAACAGCTGATCTTTCAGCAGAAACTCTGCAAGCCAGAAAGGAGTGGCAGGACATATTTAAGGCGATGAAAGGGTAAAACCTACAACCAAGATTACTCTACCCAGGAAGGATCTCCTTCAGATTCAACAGAGCAATTAAAACATATACAGACAAGCAAAAGCTAAAGAATTCAGCACCACCAAACAAACTTTACAACAAATGCAAAAGGAACTTCTCTAGGCAGGTAACACAAGAGAAGGAAAACACCTACAACAAACCCAAAACAATTAAGAAAATGGTAATAGGAACATACATATATATAATTACCTTAAATGTAAATGGATTAAATGCTTCAGCCAAAAGACATAGACTGGCTGAATGGATATAAAAACAAGATATAACAATTGTAAATATTTATGCACCCAGTATAGGAGCACCTCAATTCATAAGGCAAATGCTAACAGCCATCAAAGGGGAAATCGACAGTAACACAATCGAAATAAGGGACTTTAACACCCCACTTTCACCAATGGACAGAATATCCAAAATGAAAATAAATGAGGAAATACAAGGTTTAAATGATACATTAAACAAGATGGACTTAATTGATATTTATAGGACATTCCATCCAAAAACAAGAGAATACACCTTCTCCTCAAGTGCTCATGGAACATTCTCCAGAAGAGATCATATCTTGGGTCACAAATCAAGCCTTGGTAAATTTAAGAAAATTGAAATCGTATCAAGTATCTTCTCTGGCCACAATGCTATGAGACTAGCTATCAATTACAGGAAAATGTCTGTAAAAAACACAAACACATGGATGCTAAAGAATACACTACTCAATAACCAAGAGATCACTGAAGAAATCAAAGAGGAATTCAAAAAATACCTAGAGACAAATGACAAGGAAAACACGACAACCCAAAACCTATGGGATGCAGCAAAAGCAGTTCTAAGACTGAAGTTTATAGCAATACAATCCTACCTCAAGAAACAAGAAATATCTCAAATAAACAACCTAACCTTATACCTACAGCAATTAGAAAAAGAAGAACAAAAAAGCCCAGTTAGCAGAAGGAAAGAACTCATAAAGGTCAGATCAGAAATAAAAGAAAAAGAAATGAAGGAAACGATCGCAAAGATGAATAAAACTAAAAGCTGGTTCTTTGAGAAGATAAATAAAATTGATAAACCATTAGCCAGACTCATCAAGAAAAAAGGGAGAAGACTCAAATCAGTAGAATTAGAAATGAAAAAGGAGAAGTAACAACAGAAACTGCAGAAATACAAAGGATCCTGAGAAATTACCAGAAGCAACTGTATACCAAAAAAATGGACAACCTGGAAGAAATGGACAAATTCTTAGGAAAGCACGACCTTCTGAGACTGGAACAGGAAGAAATAGAAAAGATAAACAAACGAATCACAAGCACTGAAATTGAAACTGTGATAAAGTCTTCCAACAAACAAAAGCCCAAGACCAGATGGCTTCACAGGCGAATTCTATCAAACATTTACAGAAGAGCTAACACCTGTCCTTCTCAGACTCTTCCAAAATATAGCAGAGGGAGGAACACTTCGAAACTCACTCTCCAAGGCCAACATCACCCTGATAAAAAAACCAGACAAAGATGTCACAAAAAAAGAAAACTACAGGACAATATCACTGATGAACTTAGATGCAAAAATCCTCAACAAAATACTAGCCAACAGAATCCAACAACACATTAAAAGGATCGTACACCATGATCAAGTGAGGTTTATCCCAGGAATGCAAGGATTCTTCAATATACGCAAATCAATCAATGTGATACACCATATTAACAAATTGAAGGAGAAAAACCATATGATCATCTCAATACATGCAGAAAAAGCTTTTGACAAAATTCAACACCAATTTATGATAAAAAAAAAAAACTCTCAAGAAAGTAGACATAGAGGGAACTTACCTCAACATAATAAAGGCCATATATGACAAACCCACAGCCAACATTGTTCTCAATGGTGAAAATCTGAAACAATTTCCACTAAGATCAGGAACAAGACAAGGTTGCCCACTCTCACCACTATTATTCTACAGAGTTTTGGAAGTTTTAGCCACAGCAGTCTCCAAATTGGAAAAGAAGAAGTAAAACTGTCACTATTTGCAGATGACATGATACTATGCATAGAGAATCCTAAAGATGCTACCAGAAAACTACTAGAGCTAATCAATGAATTTGGTAAGTTGCAGGATAGAAAATTAATGCGCAGAAATCTCTTGCATTCCTATACAGTAATGATGAAAAATCTGAAAGAGAAATTAAGGAAACACTCCCATTTGCCATTGCTACACTAAGACTAAAATACCTAGGAATAAACCTACCTAAGGAGCCGAAAGAACTGTATGCAGAAAACTATGAGACACTGATGAAAGAAATAAAAGATGATACAAACAGATGGAAAGATATACCATGTTCTTGGACTGGAAGAATCAACAATGTGAAAATGACTATACTACCCAAAGCAATCTATAGGTTAAATGCAATCCCTATCAAACTACCTAGGGCATTTTTCACAGAAGTAGAACAAAGAATTTCACAGTTTGTCTGGAAACACAAAAGACCCCGAATACCCAAAGCAATCTTGAGAAAGGAAAACGGAGCTGGAGGAATCAGGCTCCCTGACTTCAGACTACACTACAAAGTTACAATAATCAAGACAGTATGGTACTGGCACAAAAACAGAAATATAGATCAATGGAATAGGATAGAAGGCCCAGAGATAAACCCACGCACAAATGGTCACCTTATCTTTGATAAAGGAGCAAGAATGTACAATGGAGAAAAGACAGCCTCTTCAATAAGTGGTGCTGGGAAAACTGGACAGCTACATGTAAAATAATGAAGTTAGAACCCTTCCTAACACCATATACAAAAATAAACTGAACATGGATTAACGATATAAATGTAACGGCAGACACTATAAAACTGTTAGAGGAAAACGTAGGCAGAACACTATGACATAAACCACAGCAAGGTCCTTTTTGACTCACCTCCTAGAGAAAAGCAAATAAAAACAAAAATAAGCAGATGGGACCTAATGAAACTTAAAAGCTTTTGCTCAGCAAAGGAAACCATAAACAAGACGAAAAAACAACCCTCAGAATGGGAGCAATTATTTGCAAATGAAGCAACTGTCAAAGGATTAATCGCCAAAATAAATAGGCAGCACATGCAGCTCAATATCAAAAAATCAAACAACCCAATTCAAAAATGGGCAGAAGACCTAAATAGACACCTCTCCAAAGAATATATACAGATTGCCAACAAACACATAAAAGGATGCTCAACATTACTAATCATTCGAGAAATGCAAATCAAAACTACAGTGAGCAATCACCTCACACCGGTCAGAATGGCCATCATCAAAAAATCTACAAACAATAAATGCTGGAGAGGTGTAGAGAAAAGGAACCCTCTTGCACTGTTGTTGGGAATGTAAATTGATACAGCCACTATGGAGAACAGTATGGAGGTTCCTTAAAAAACTAAAAATAGAACTACCATACGACCCAGCTATCCCATTACTGGGCACATACCCTGAGAAAACCATAATTCAAAAAGAGTCAGGTACCACAATGTTCATCACAGCATGATTTACAATAGCCAGGACATGGAAGCAACCTAAGTGTCCATCGACAGATGAATGGATATTGAAGATATGGCATATATATACAAGGGAATATTACTCAGCCATAAAAAGAACGAAATTGAGTTATTTTTGTTGAGGTGGGTGGACCTAGAGACTGTCATACAGAGTGAAGTAAGTCAGAAAGCGAAAAACAAATACTGTACAGTAACACACAGATATGGAATCTAAAAAAAAAAATTGTTCTGAAGAACGTAGGGGCAGGACAGGAATAAAGATGCAAATGTAGAGAATGGACTTGAGGATCCGGGGAGGGGGAATGGTCAGCTGGGATGAAGTGAGAGAGTGGCATGGACATATATACACTACCAAATGTAAAGCAGAAAGCTAGTGGGAAGCAGCCGCATTGCACAAGGAGATCAGCTCCGTGCTTGGTGATCACCTTTAGGGGTGTAATAGGGAGGGTGGGAGGGAGCCATGAGAGGGAGGGGATAAGGGGATATATGTATACATTATAGCTGATTCACTTTGTTATACAGCAGAAACTAACACACCATTGTAAAGCAATTTTACTCCAATAAAGATGTTAAAAAAAAATTTACGAACATATGAGCTGCAATTTAATCAAAGACAAGAAGCCAAGTCAAAGATGTATTAAATTTCCATTTAAAACCCATAAACAACAAAACTTAGCATATCAGAGAGACAAAGAAGGTGTGTGAATCTAGATCTTTTAAGATGGAGTTAAGAAAGCTTCCATTGCTGTAATTTGTTCAATTAGAAAATCAATTTTTCCATTGATTTATACATTTCCCGGGACCTCTATACTTATGTAAATCATATGATAATTTCTAGATATTCCAACAAAAAGTATCAATTAGCGTTTTCTTTGAATTAAGACAACCCAGTCCAAATCAGAATTACTGGAACAGAAAAGATATAAAGAAGTGGCAGAATTATGTATACCCAAACCCCTCACCAAGCACACTGGTTAGTGTAGCTGGCTTTTTTTTTTTTTTCCTACTGAAGCCCGCAGGCCTAGAGCCCGTGCTCCGCAACAAGAGATGCCACCGCAATGAGGAGTAGCCCCCACTCGCTGCAACCAGAGAAAAGCCCACGCGCAGCAATGAAGACTCAACACAGCCAAAAAAAAGAAAGGAGCTAAAAAGGAAAAAAAGTTCTCTCTTTAATACTTAGGAGCAAGAGGAAGATGGAAAGAGCCAAGAGTGAAATGTAATCCCCTAGTCTCTTTCATGTTAAACTATAACCTCCTAGAATTTTGAAGAAAGGGTTATTTATGGAAGGTTGTGTGCTCCCTTGCTATACTCTAACAGGTGCTTACTCTAGGAATTAGTAGTACATACAAAGATAAACCAGAAATCAGTAAAGGCATTATTCATTACGGTCAGAAGTCAGATATAATCTCCACTTATAGTTGGGGAACATTTACATACTAAGACATTAACTTTTCTTCAGTCTTAAACAGCAGTTGGTGGTATGAATTTTATCTTTTAATTCTTTTTTTTCTTTCCTATTAGTCATCAATTTAATACACATCAGTGAATACATGTCAATCCCAATAGCCCAATTCATCACACCACCACTCCCACCCACCCGCCGCTTTCCCCCCTTGGTGTCCATATGTTTGTTCTCCACATCTGAGTCTCAATTACTGCCCTGCAAACCGGTTCATCTGTACCATTTTTCTAGGTTCTACATATATGCGTTAATATATGATATTTGTTTTTCTCTTTCTGACTTACTTCAGTCTGTATGACAGTCTCTACATCCATCCACATCTCAACAAATGACCCAATTTCGTTCCTTTTTATGGGTGAGTAATAGTCCATTGTATATATATACCACATCTTCTTTATCCATTCATCTGTCGATGGGCATTTAGGTTGCTTCCATGACCTGGCTATTGTAAATAGTGCTGCAGTGAACACTGGGGTGCATGTGACTTTTTGAATTATGGGTTTCTCTGGGTATATGCCCAGTAGTGGGATTCCTGGGTCATCTGGTAATTCTATTTTTAGTTCTTTAAGGAACCTCCATACTGTTCTCCATAGTGGCTGTATCAATTTACATTCCCACCAACAGTGCAAGAGGGTTCCATTTTCTCCACACCCTCTCCAGCATTGATTGTAGATTTTCTGATGATGCCCATTCTAACTGGTGTGAGGTGATACCTCATTATAGTTTTGATTTGCATTCCTCTAATAATTAGTGATGTTGAGCAGCTTTTCATGGGCTTCTTGGCCATCTGTATGTCTTCTTTGGAGAAATGTTTATTTAGGTCTTCTGCCCATTTTTGGATTGGGTTGTTTGTTTTTTTAATATTGAACTGCATGAGCTATTTATATATTTTGGAGATTAATCCTTTGTCCATTGATTTGTTTGCAAATATTTTCTCCCATTCTGAGGGTTGATTTTTTGTCTTGTTTATGGTTTCCTTTGCTGTGCAAAAGCTTTTAAAAGCTTTTAAGTTTCATTAGGTCCCATTTGTTTATTTTTGGTTTTATTTCATTACTCTAGGAGGTGGATCAAAAAAGATCTTGCTGTGATTTATGTCACAGTGTTCTTCCTATGTTTTCCTCTAAGAGTTTTATAGTGTCCCATCTTACATTTAGGTCTCTAATCCATTTTGAGTTTATTTTTGTGTATGGTGTTAGGGAGTGTTCTAATTTCATTCTTTTACATATAGCTGTCCAGTTTTCCCAGCACCACTTATTGAAGAGACTGTCTTTTCTCCATTGTACATCCATGCCTCCTTTGTCATAGATTAGTTGACCATAGGTGCGTGGGTTTATTTCTGGGCTTTCTATCTTGTTCCATTGATATATGTTTCTGTTTTTGTGCCAGTACCATATTGTCTTGATTACTGTAGCTTTGTAGTATAGTCTGAAGTCAGGGAGTCTGATTCCTCCAGCTCCGTTTTTGTCCCTCAAGACTGTTTTGGCTATTCGGGGTCTTTTGTGTCTCCATGGAAATTTTAAGATTTTTTTTGTCCTAGTTCTGTAAAAAATGCCATTGGTAATTTGATACAGATTGCATTTAATCTGTAGATTGCTTTGGGTAGTATAGTCATTTTCACAGTACTGATTCTCCAATCGAGGAACATGGTATATCTCTCCATCTGTTGGTGTCATCTTTAATTTCTTTCATCAGTGTCTTACAGTTTTCTGCATAGAGTTCTTTTGTCTCCCCAGGTAGGTTTATTCCTAGGTATTTTATTCTTTTTGTTGCAATGGAAAATGGGAGTGTTTCCTTAATTTCTCTTTCAGATTTTTTATCATTAGTGTATAGGTATGCAAGAGATTTCAGTGCATTAATTTTCTATCCTGCAACTTTACCAAATTCATTGCTTAGCTCTAGTAGTTTTCTGCTGGCATCATTAGGATTCTCTATGTATAGTATCATGTCATCTGCAAACAGTGACAGTTTTACTTCTTCTTTTCCAATTTGTATTCCTTTTATTTCTTTTTCTAATCCTTGCATCCCTGGGATAAATCCCACTTGATCATGGTGTATGATCCTTTTAATGTGTTGTTGGATTCTGTTTGCTAGTATTTTGTTGAGGTTTTTTGCATCTATATTCATCAGTGATATTGGTCTGTAATTTTTATTTTTTGTAGTATCTTTGTCTGGTTTTGGTTTCAGGGTGATGGTGTCCTCATAGAATGAGTTTGGGAGTGTTCCTTCCTCTGCAATTTTATGGAAGAATTTGAGAAGGGTGGGCGTTAGCTTTTCTCTAAATGTGTGATAGAATTCACCAGTGAAGCCATCTGGTCCTGGACTTTTGTTTGTTCGAAGATTTTTAATCACAGTTTCAACTTTTTCTTGTTGAGTCTGGCTAATGGTTTATCAATTTTATCTTCTCAAAGGACCATCTTTTAGTTTTATTGATCTTTGCTATTGTTTTGTTTGTTTGTATTTCATTTATTTCTGCTCTGATCTTTATGATTTCTTTCCTTCTGCTAACTTTGGGTTTTGTTTGTTCTTTATTCTCTAGTTCCTTTAAGTGTAAGGTTAGATTGTTTATTTGAGATATTTTGTTGTTTCTTGATGTAGGCTTCTGTAGCTATAAACTTCCTTCTTAGAACTGCTTTTGTTGCATCCCATAGGTTTTGGATTGTCGTGTTTTCATTGTCACTTGTCTCTAGGTATTTTTTGATTTCCTCTTTGATTTCTTCAGTGATCTATTGGTTATTTAGGAGTGTAGTTTTTAGCCTCCATGTGTTTGTGTTTTTTACATTTTTCCCTGTAATTCATTTCTAATCTCATAGCGCTGTGGTCAGAGAAGATGATTGATATGATTTCAATTTTCTTAAATTTACTGGGGCTTGATTTGTGACCCAAAATGTGATCTTTCCATTGGTTTAAGTGAGGTGTTAAAGTCCCGCACTATTATTGTGTCATTGTTGATTTCCTCTTTTATAGCTGTTAGCAGTTGCCTTATATATTGAGGTGCTCCTATGTTGGGTGCATATATATTTATAATTGTTATATCTTCTTCTTGGTTTGGTCCCTTGATCATTGTGTAGTGTCCTTCCTTGTCTCTTGTAACATTCTTTATTTTAAAGTCTATTTTATCTGATATGAGTATCGCTACTCCAGCTTTCTTTCGATTTCAATTTGCATTGAATATCTTTTTCCATCCCCTCACTTTCAGTCTGGATGTGTCCCTAGTTCTGAAGTGGGTCTCTTGTAGACAGCATATATATGGGTCTTGTTTTTGTATCCATTCAGCAAGCCTGTGTCTTTTGGTTGGAGCATTTAATCCATTCATGTTTAAGGTAATTATCAATATGTAT
>NC_041219.1:32610261-32625923 GCF_002837175.3 Physeter macrocephalus | reverse complement strand
TTATCCGTTCTTCTGCCTCAGTTATTCTGCTATTGATTCCATCTAGTGTAGTTTTCATTTCAGTTATTGTATTGTTCATCTCTTTTGTTTTTGTATTGTTCATCTCTGCTTGTTTGTTCTTTAATTGTTCTAATTTTATCTTGTTCCTTCATCTGGTACATAGCCCTCTGCCTTTTCATCTTGTCTATCTTTCTGTGAATGTGGTTTTTGTTCCACAGGCTGCAGGATTGTAGTTCTTCTTGCTTCTTCTGTCTGCCCTCTGGTGGATGAGGCTATCTAACTACCTGGCATTTTTAATCGTATAACTTTCTCAACGAAGGAAGTGGTGCACTGATGTACATTCTGGCTTAGTCTTCTTATCTCAAGCGGAACCAGAGATTAGGCCGTTTCTGGACAAATCCCTTCCTTCTTTTCTAGTTTGTAGAAAATCTCCATTCTTTAATCCAGTCCATCTACTCTTTATCAAAGCTAGAGTTTTCCGTCTAAGTTCTCTGGGTCACTAATAGATCCTTGGTCTTGATGTATCTGAGTTGTAACATTGTAAGCAACAGATATCAGGAGGATCAAAAAGAAGGTTTAAAAAAGAGCACAGCAACTAACACAGCATTGTAAAGCAACTATACTCCAATTTAAAAAAAAGAAAAAGAGCCACTAGGGATATCTAGGGAGCAGAGACAGGGTGCTGATATCTAGGGTGGCTGATGTAAAGGTCTCTTCAAAGCACCATTGTTGAGATAAATCAACTTGAATAATTTTTAATCTTTGTGTCACTCAATTAAAGATTTGTGAATCTTTCCATGGAGTATCTGATTTGCCTGGATTGGCCAGGTGAGGACACAGCACTGTGGTTGAGACTGTCACCCATCTAATAGAGTAGGGGTAGTTTCTCAGAGAGAAAACATGATATTACTAGATGAAGGTAGATTCTAGTTAAGCAAAAATAGTAGATATCCACTACACTCATATTTCTTTTTTTCCTCTCCCAACTATCTTGAAACTCTGAGAAATATATTTATGCATCTTCCAATTTTCATACTATATCTCTTGATGCCTCTACAGATTCCTTACCATCACATGTACATAATGGCATATTCCTGCCCTCCCCTTAAATAAGCCCATAGTTCCTCCTTTTTCTCACTAGTGGGAAAGCCCACTACCACCTCCTCTGTGAAAGTCCAAGGATAGGAATTGTATATATGTAAAACGTGCAAAATGAGGATGAAGCTATACCTGAAATTTACTAATTGTCATCCTAGAATTTTGAGAAGGTGGTTTTCCCACCAAGTTTCATGGTACTTCAAAATTCCATGCTGGGGCCTCCCTGGTGGCCCAGTGGTTAAGAATAAGCCTGCCAATGCAGGGGACATGGGTTTGAGCCCTGCTCCGGGAAGATCCCACATGCTGCGGAGCAACTAAGCCCGTGCACCACAACTACTGAGCCTGCACTCTAGAGCCCGCGAGCCACAACTACTGAGCCCGAGTGCCATAACTACTGATGCCTGTGTGCCTAGAGCCCATGCTCTGCAAAAGAGAAGCCACCCAATGAGAAACCTGCACACCGCAATGAAGAGTAGCGCCCACTCGCCTCAACTAGAGAAAATCCCACGTGCAGCAACAAAGACCCAACGCAGCCAAAAATAAAAATAAATAAATAAATTTATTTTAAAAATTCCAAGCTCTTTCTAAAAGGATTATACTTGCTTTTAATACAGACCCTCACAGTTATACCCATGACCGATTTCAGTATCACCCAGAAATTAGGGAATTAAAACAGGAAAGAGTGTAGCCCAGAATAGTGTAGAAGGCACACATCTTGAAGGAATGCAGATATTCAAATATTCTGATGAAACATGATTCTTATTTTAAAATAACCACTAAAATGGAAAACAACAACAACAGCTAAAGGAAATGATAGTACATCTGAAACCCTAGCCATGGTACCAGCATAGAAATGTAAAAAGCTGAGAAAACCTGACACACTGTACTTTTGCAGTAATATCTCAGGCAAGCCAGAAATTGTCACATACAAAAATAATGTGGCTGAGTGCCTGTACACATGTATAGAACTCGGGGATGAAGTGAGGAAGGAAACTAATATGTAGCAATTTTTCCACATATGGTAAAACCCTATTTTACAGCCTTGTTTAGGATTTGAAATGGTGGGAAAACATATCATAAAATACCACTTACAAAGAAAGGAATTTTAAAAAGCAGAGATAATGAAACATTTTCTCTATATAAACATCTTATTCTTCCCTGAAATCACAAACAGCTGCAGTATATTCTGACTAATTACAACTGAATCATAAGAATCACAGCATGATAAGAACCCTAAGTGGTATCAGTATGGTGCAAGTTGATTTTAAATCCTAAAGTTCTATGTGATTCAGGTTTTATTCACACTTGGGTCATCAATTTTAAAGAAATAATACTAGAGTTAATTTGGGTCATTTGCTAACGTGCCTAAACGTTTTTAGCACTGTGGAATATTTTAACAAACATTAATAAAGCATTATTAGTTGAGATGCCACTTATTAAGAATTTATGGTTATTATATACTGGTGGAGCTCACCTTTGCATTATCAGTGAAAATGGAAAATATTTTTCAGAGTAATGTTTGTTTCCTTGATAATCAGGGCTAACTATGTGTTTTCAGGCACCAATTTAGCAGCGAAGATCTGTTCTTTACATAAGAAATGATAAAAATGAAGATTTTGGAGGGTCCTTGCAGATGAGGGAGTATACCAGGAGTGTAAATTTACTTACCTAATAAATGGACTAGTAACTAATTCATCTGATCCTTAATCCTTGACTTCTCAAATACACCTCTTCTCATGAATCTTACCTCTTAACATGTGTACTTATAAGGATCTCTAAGGTTCAGGGACTGGGAAAGATTCAGTCCTACTCTTCCTTCTTCATCAAACTGTTATCAAGTGTCCAGGACTTCCTATGAGCCCAATTCTTGTGATAAATATGTAGAGATGATAGAGACAATACACAGTACAAATTCTTACCCTGAGCGTATATGCTGCCTAGAGAAGGACAAATTAAAGGAGTTAAAAGCTAGAAAACAATCCAAATTCCCATATAACTAAGAGGTAGGTTAGAACATAGAGGCTCTAAATGCCAAACAGAATGAACTAACTCTGAAAAGGAGCTTGAGTAATTTCACAAAGAATAACTTCATCCACCTTCTGGTTTTCCCTGGAATCCAAAACCAGGAACGGGATTGCAAAACGTGAAGACAATAGAGAATTTTGATGCACAGTTTATCCTTGTCACTTAGAATCTTCCTTTTCACCTAAACTTCAGTAGCATTCCATCTAAGTACTTTTAAGTCTTTTTTTCGACCTTAGACTTAGTTATATTCCAATACTTCTGTTATTTCAATATACGGTTTTCCCCCAAGATTCTGCTAAAGTATAGTCATTTTTAAAAGGCACTAAAATGTTATGAGACTGTGATATCTTACCTACAGTCCTAACAGGTAATTAAATTCCAGACCTGTGAAATTTTCAACTAGTCAATTAAAGTAATATTTCCTTTTCACCCTGAAACTAATGTGTGATGAAACCAGGTACTTATTAATAAACCATTACCTTCCACCCAGAGGGCAAAAACTTTCTGGAACTGAGAAAGTGAGCCGTAACTATGTAATTTTAAAAGAATTCATTGAATATCTGCTGCCTGTCTTTTAAAGAGATTCTCAGAACTCATTTGGATCTACTGGCTTTCCTAGGTTTCTATCTAGTTCCTTTATACTCTTTGCTTGAATCTCAGCCTAAGTCCTTCCTGTGGATGGTCTCCCCAATGACAATTGCTTCCTCTCTGGATTTCCTGGTGTTGTCCCCATCACCATGTACCATAAACCATAATAGTAATAGCTGAGCTAGACTCTCCCCTGCCAACATCACCACTTACTGCTACCTATTTTTGTAAGTCATGGCCAAATGCTCTAGATCCATAGATCTTTGTCTAATTGGCTGCATTGTCAGCACCAACAGCTGAGACAGCTCCCAAGAGCCTTTTTGGCTCTAGAAGGTGAATCCGGTGCCACCCTCCCATCTCCGTGCATCAGCTTTCTCAGACTAAGTAATTTTTTGTGCCTCTTTAAATAGTCTAAGCATATTCTAACCCCCTGCACACTCATGTTCTTTGTATTCAGCTATATCCCATCCTATATTTGTACAATATCTTAACTACATTTTTATTACAAAAGGTTTCAAACAGAACAGTTGAAAAAATATGCTATTGAACAGAAGCCCACCACCCAACAACCTATAATCAACAGTTGACATTTGCCATATTTGCTTTATCATTTATCTATCTATCTATCTATCTATATCTATCCATCTTTCTACTTATTTTGCTGAATCTTTGAAAATAAATTTTAGATATAATGTTACTCTGAAATATTTCAGTATGCATATAGAAAAAGGGCATTCTCCTACAGAACCACAATATTATTTCACACCTGGGATAATTAATAATAATTTATTAATTGATGTCTAACCTATCTATCTAATTTACTCATTTTTCCCCCAAATTCCCATGCAATTGCTTTTATGAACCAGGGTTCTATCAAAATTCACATATTTCATTTGGTTGTTTATCACTTTAATTTCATTTGGTCTAGAACAGTCTTCCCAACATCATTTTCTTCCCCATGATATTGACTTTTCTATGAGAGTAAATAAAATAGCTCACATTCTACATTTGCCTGATTGCTTTCTTGGTGGATTTTTAACTTGTTCCTTTACACTCAGTATTTCTTATAACCTGAAAATTAGATCTAAAGTCTTGGTTATATTCAGGTTAAGTATTTTTGCAAGAATATTTTATAGGTGATTCTGAGCACCTTATAATGCATCACATCAGGAGGCATATGATATCAGGTTTCTCCTCTATTGGTCACAGAAATTTGACCTCTTTTGTGTGGTTACCACCAGATCTCTCCATCGTTAAGGTTTATTTTTCACTTTGCAATTTGCTAGTGACTTGTGGTGCGAGTGAACATTGGGAATAACACCATGCATTTCTCAATGGCCTTTCACATAAGAGTTTATCATTCTTGATAAACTCATTGATGATCCTTTAAGGGAACAGTCATCTCATTGGGGTTGCAAAATTGTGATTCCTTTATAATACTATTTCTTGTACATTTATTGGTTGATAATCTTCTATAAAGAGCTTTCCATAGTAAAGTTGGTATGAGCAACAGCTTCTCCTCCAAAGGCAAATAAATTCTTAATTATTTTCCTTTAATTATCAACGTTTAAAGTAAGAAGTTTGTATATTAGTTACCTCCAATAGTGGCAAATAGGTGTCCCTCTCATTTTTTTTCTCTCTCAGAGAACCACTGTGGACTTTTGAATTTTTATATATTTAATGTTTTCAATCAATGATAGTGAATAGTGCCAGAAAAAAATTTATATATATATATAGTATTTCATATGGGTGTTTCTAATTAAAATTTAATGTTACAGTTTTAAATTATTTTATATTTGTATCTCTTTTCTTTAATAATGAAAATTTTGGTTCCTGAGATATTTACTTATTTATTTTATCCTATCATATAAAATAGGTTCTAAGTTATAACACCAATTATTACTAATAACAATAAAACTATCGAGAGAAATTTAAGATTTATTTGAAGTGCTTTTGTGCTTGGGATATATTCTAAGATTATAGTCTTAAAAATATAATCAGAATACTTGGGTCAAAAGTCACTTGAAATTATTTTTTCTCTGAGTTGTATTACTAAATTAAAATAGAGTTAGGTTTATTTATTTTGGTTTCTTTTCAATTTTAAGTTTTAACTTTTCCTATTTTTAAAATCTTTTAATATGTAATATATTTACATAGTTCAAAAGTGAAAATTACATAAAAAGAAAGATATACTCAGAAAATCTTGCTTCCTTCTATCTACCTCCTACTTCATTCTTCCCATTCATCTGCTATGTTACCATTTTTAAGTGTTTTCTTTTTGCAACACACACGCACGCACACACACACACACACACACACACACACTGTTCTGCACTTCATTCTTCCCATTCATCTGCTATGTTACCATTTTTAAGTGTTTTCTTTTTGCAACACACACGCACGCACACACACACACACACACACACACACACACACTGTTCTGCACTTTGCTTTTTCCACTGAATACACTTAAGTGTTTTCTTTTTGCAACACACACGCACGCACACACACACACACACACACTGTTCTGCACTTTGCTTTTTCCACTGAATACATCCTGAACATTATTCCAAATCAGCACATAGAGGTAGTCTTCATTTCCTTTAAGGTCTGCAGAGTACTTCATTGGGTGTATGTGTCATAGTTTATTCCACCATACCTATTGATGGACATCTGAATTACTTTTAACCTTCTGCTGTTACCAAAAAAAATCCTTAAATAACCTCATGCATATGTTGTTTTGTATTTGTGGAGTTATGTCTCTTTAGGAAGATTTCTGGAAGTGAGGTTCTTAGGTCAAAGGAAAATGTGAGGATAAATTTTTTAGATACTGTCAAATTCCCATTCAGAGGGGTTGTGCCATTTTGCTCTCCCATTAGTAATGTCTGCCTCACTGAGTTGTTTCAGATGTTCAGATATGTACCAATCTGATAGGTGAGAAATATCTCAGTGTAGTTTTAATTTTCATTTTTCTTATTATGAGTGAGATTAAGCATCTTTTCACATATTCCGTAGCCATTTGTCTCTCTTTTTTATCAACTGTCCACGTCTTTTGCCCTAGTGTTCTATTGGAGTTTTGAACTTTTCCTTTACTGTTTTACGATCTTTTTTATTAGAACAGAGTAGTGGTTCCCAGCTGGGAATGATTTTGCCTCCTGCCTGGCTCCCTTCCCTAGGACAATTGGCAATGTCTAGAAGCATTTTTGGCTGTCACACCTGGGAAGGGGTTGCTACTGGTATCTAGTTGGAAAGGGCCAAAGGTGCTGCTAAACATTCCACAATGCATGGGGCAGCCACCACAGCAAAGAATTATCTAGCCCCAAATGTCAAAGGTGCTGAGGTTGAGAAACACTGAATGAGACCTTTGTGATATAAATTGTAAATATTTTCTCCTGATTTGTTCTCTGATTTTGCTTATAACGTTTTCTTTTCTAAGTAGTTCAATTTCTCACTATTTACTCTTATTCTTCTGATTTAAAGTCATAAGTAGAAAGGCTCTCCAAGCTCTCAGGTTGTAATAGAATTCACCGTATTTTTTTATAGAACTTATATGGTTTTATATTTTACATTTATGTAAAATTGATCTTGGAATTAATCTTGAGGTAAGTATAAGGTAAGATTCAATTTTTTTGCTTTTCCTAAATGGCTCTCAGGCTGTACCAATATTATCTATTCTAAAGGTCATCTTTTTCCCCAGTGGTTTAAGATGCCAACTTTATCATATACTCAATTTCCATATATTCCTAAATCTGTTTCTGGTCTTTCTATTTGTTTCATTGCCTTGTCTATTCATGAACCAGTACCACACTGTTTTATTTATAGAGGCTTTACAACAGAGGGAATATGAAGCAGAGGATTAGTTATACAGATGATGGGAGCATAGAGAGGCCAAATGGGGGCAGTGAGGTGACCTAGAGACTAGCAAAAGCAGGAAGCCATTAGCATCCTTAGGCTGAGAGGCAAAAGGAGATGGTGGTGTTATCAGACCCCAGGGGCCAACAAAACCAAGGATACCGTGGAACCGTGCAAAAGAAACAGTCACTAACGAGATGCTTTCCAAGGCAGAAAGGGAGAAAAATATCCCTGTCTTCTGCATTCCTAACACTTTCCAATCTCTCACAAGAGCTCCCCATTGACTGTACAAGCCCACCTTGAAACCAGCTGATTTGGAAGCCTGGGGAAACACAGCCCACACAGGTCAGCCCCCTGTGATACAGAGAAGAATAGGAGAAGAACAAGAGTGGAACCTTAGGGCAGATAGGTCCAGGTCCAGCAATACTGGCTCTCTTAGTTCAGGGGCTACTTCTGTTGATATGTGAAGGACTTTTTAAATTGTTTGTTTTGGTTTTGTTTTGTTGATTTCTGTTGCTGTCTTTTGTTCATTTTTAATACATTTTTGCTTTGATATGACCCTTATTTTAAATAATTTCTCTTTTCCCCTTTATATCCAAACCTCCAAGGAACACCTGAATTACCTAGAGTGCCACCTTCTCTATCAAGAAAGGTACCTGATAGAGACCACCACCTTCAGTCTTACCTGCCTAGTTCCTCTCTTCCAACTCTCCAGTATTCAGTACTGTGCTCCACTGGATCTTAGGCTGTTCTGAATATTTTCTCACACAGAATTGGACCAAGTTCCATCCTTAGACCCAGGCAAGTGTGGCCCTTGGCTCAGGCCCTGTGCTTTAAGGGCTCCCAAGATTTGGGGTACCTCCTTCAAAATTTTTCTGAGGTCCTTCCCAGTGCCTTGGACTGAGCAGGGCTGACATTGCCTTACAATGCTGTCTGGGCCTGGCTCCCTGAATCCAGACCAGAATCTACATGGGCCCTAGTCCCCACTGCTTGCCTTTGAGGCACTCTATAACTTTCTACTCTGCACGTGGAATTGGCCAATGCCCCCTGGGAACTCTAGGACTGACACACTTCTGGGTTATCACAGGGCCTCATGGCCAATCCCAGTTCTAGCTGGGTAGCCTGGTGAGTGTATCACTCCTCCTGGCTACCACAGTATTTCTTCTGTGGGATCACATGAAACTGATCCACCAGAATAGTGCTGACTTGCTGATTTGGATAACTCTCACTCATGTCAAACACAGGAGGGGGCTTCCCTGGTGGCGCAGTGGTTGAGAGTCCGCCTGCCGATGCAGGGAACACGGGTTCGTGCCCCGGTCCGGGAAGATCCCACATGCCACGCAGCGGCTGGGCCCGTGAGCCATGGCCGCTGAGCCTGCGCGTCCGGAGCCTGTGCTCAGCAACGGGAGTGGCCACAACAGTGAGAGGCCCGCGTACTGCAAAAAAACAAAAACAAAAACAAAAACACACAGGAGGAGTTTCAGGGCTGTGGGCTATCAACCATCAGTCACTGACCCTTGGGCTTGAGCAGTGGACCTGTGCATCATCATTTCTCACTGGCTCAAGTTTGACCATTGTGATGACTCCAGTCTACAGCACTTGGGGGTGGCAGGGACTTCAAGAGGCAACTTGACGCTCTGCATTCCCAGCCACTGGCACCCAGAATGCTCACCCCACCCCCTCAGCAGGCTCCATGCCATGTATCAGGTAATCCTCCTGGGTGATGATGCTGCTCTCTTCTGAGACCGTTCAAGACTGTTGCTCAACATTGTCAATGGGCCCTTCTGATTCATGTTCTTTAGATGATTCAGCGATACTGTGCTCCCCAGGGTTAAGTCTAAGCCATGCTAAATGAAGGATAGATATTCGTTTTGCACAAATGGAACTTCTCTTCTTACACTGAGCATAGGCCCCTTGCCTGTCTTCCCTACTTGTAGCAGTTTGTGGAAGGCAAGAGTAGGGTCAACATTGAAAGCAGTAACTTTTTTAGGAATGCGATTTTGGCCTGAATAGTTCAAAAGGAACACGGTTGGAAGATGCACTGAGTTTACACTATAAAACGGCAATCAGTAAATTTAACGTGACCAGAAAACAAACTATCATTCTCATTTTCCGGAATACTCTGGGAATGACTTGCATTCATGATCCTCATCAAGAAAGCATGGTAACATTTTTGAGAGAGTGACTGAAGTCAGAATTTACAGGTGGCATGATAAATGATGCAGTGTCATGAGTAATGATGTAACCAGCACTAAGTGAATGGTATTAGGACAGTAGGTACAAAAGGATCTGTGTTGTTTAAATACGTACAGGTTCTGGAGAGTCATGATAATAACAATAACCATATTAGTACCTTCTCCTCATGGCTAAGGAACTTACTGGCTAAGAATGATACATATGACAATAAAGAACATGAAGGCATAATTCCTGGATCTGAACAGGAAGAGGTAGTGACTACATACTGATTGTACAATTAAAAATATGTTAAGTGCCTTTTCTCTACTGGTTGTTCTAAGTCTTCATTGATAAATCACTATACTTCACAAGGTGCATGAATTGTGTAATACACTTAAATCAAAATCTTTATAGACAGACAGGAATCCCACAAAAACAAACTATTTGCCCAGTACCACACACCCGGGATGGTCCTGGTTGGACCTTCTTCTTTTGGGGGAATGCTTGTTGGTCCCTTGTATTTTATTACTCTGGGAAACTTGATTCACTATTCTCTTCAATGTGCAATTTCCCTCCCTCCCCACTAAGGTGAGGGCTGAGGAGTCAGTTTTGGGGGTTTCAGATGATTATTTCTGCCACTTACATGTAAATCTACTCTAGTGTCCAAACTATGCTCTGGGATGAGTTACAGTGATTTTATTTGCTCTCCTTGGTTTGATCTGAAAGATTTGTTGAATAATGTTGGAGGGATTCCATCAGGCAGCTTATATTATCCTATGAGAATTGAAACTCAAGGGTAAATTCAGAGTTTGTGAGTCCTGGAACTTATATAATTTTGGAGGCCCACTTTAAGAAGAATGTTTTATAAATAATTAGGTACAGGTGTCTGGAAAGTTCTGGTGTAGATCAGGGGTCCTGAAGGTTAAGCATCATGAGCTTCTTGGTAAATCTGCCTTTGCTGGAAAAACCTTTTTTTAAAAAAAATTCTCAGTGCAAAATATTGTCTATTTCTTTTAAATTTCACCTTGTTAAATTTCTTCCTCTTGAGAACTTTTATCTATTATACAGTCTATTATTTATTCCTCTTGGCTTCATGTCATTTGTAAATTAGTATTTCATCTATTATTTCATTCATCACTGTAAAATAATAAGTCAGTTAATGGTTTCACTAAATATATTTTATTGAAATATTTGTTACTAAGGGAAATAATCTCATCCTTCCTTTCCTACCCAGTTTCTATCTTCTCCTTTAAAGTCGACCTTCTTACCCTACTATAATCATCTTTTATTAAAAGTGAAAATTTGGAAGTCTGCTAAAGATTTATTTATAAGCTAGGTCAAGGAATAGCTCCTTTATCTACATTGGCTGTAATGAGGTGAGGAAAGATCCACTTAATTTTTGTAAAATACTTGACTGTTTCAGAGCAGTTTTGTAACAATCTTCCAGGTTCTAAACATTCTCAGATGTCATTGACATATACAATTTGACACTAGTGGAATGGGTAATTATTTACTCTAAGATCAACTTACTTCAGGTATGTATCTTACAATTCCCTTAATTTAGTAATCAGATATGAATAAAATAACAAAGACTCCTTAGGAGTTAATAATTTTCATACTCCTGAGCCCCTACTGGGATAAAATGTATTTTTTAGAGGTTATTGAACTCTTCAGAGGAGAAAATATAGAAATTAGCAGATAAATTGATTGATTCTATTAAAGTGTGTGACTATGAAAATTACACTGAAGCTTGATAGATAAAACACATATTTGGAAATAAACTTTCAAAAATATTATAGAAGATAGTTTCATAAATATGTGATATAATATGTTAGAAGACCATGGTAAGAAAAAAACAACCAAAAACTCAATTTCTTGTTTAATTTCTGCTTCTAACTAACTATGTAACTTTGGATATGATGTTTAGTATCTATAAATTTTAGACTTATGACCCTAGGTTTTTTTTTTCATTTCTTCCATTCATTAGGCTTAACATGGAGAGTGAGTTTTGAATCATGTAAATATTATCTACTTAAGACCCCTGTCATGGGCAAAGTATTTTATGACTTTAAGCCTCAGTTACCTAACTGTAAAGGAAGTTCCTACCTCATAGGGTTTTTTGTGTGTGTGTACAGATTAGATGAGATAATATATGTAAAGTGTTCAGCAGAGAGACTAGCAGGTAATTAGAATTCATCCCATGTTGGCAGTTATAATTAGGTTTTATTGTGTCAAGTTATTTTCTAGGCATAGTAAAATTTCTGAGGCTACAGTTTCAATGAAATGCCCTCTACTTTTGAACATACCAATGGATTTTAGCAATATGCCATTTCATTTCACTGAACAGTTCAATCATTGCCCTTGTGATGCTTTAGAATATGTCTATAGTGCTGTTGATTCTTAGGATTTTCTTCATAATTATTCCAGGTTTATAATATTCTCAGAAAATATCTAAGTATGAACTTCCCTTTATAGTATATATGTTTTGCTTCACCTTCTTTCCTGACATTTGGGATTACATAGAAACTTTCATGTGTTGATACAGGTACTTAGTCATCTTGACTGCATAAGCAAATGTAAAGGAAATGTGAAAATAAAGTGTAGAACTCATAATTTTAAAGTAATTTTTCTTTTGAAATTAAATGTAGTCAAGTGACTAGCTCTCTCCCACTCCTAATGCTGTTACAAAGTATAAACAAATCACCAATCATTTCAATGATTATGTAATTTTATAAGTTTTAAATAATAAATTTCAGCCAATTAATTAGAAGACACTATATAGATATTCAAATTTGACCATTCAGACAGACAAAATTCACTAAATCACACTAAAGCTAATGTATCAACCAAATCATATTGACAATATATTTTTTTCTTTATTTTGCTGAAATCCAGTGTATCTCTTTTTTCTTTTGTTGCTTATACCTGTGGTGTTATATCTAAGAAACCATTGCCTACCCTAATATCAGGAAGATTTCCGCTTATGTTTTTTTTGTTTTTTTTCATTTTGGGCTGTGTTGGGTCTTTGTTGCTGCGCACAGGCTTTCTCTGGTTGGGGCAAGTGGGGGTTATTCTTCATTGCGGTGCACAGGCTTCTCATTGTGGTGGCTTCTCTTGTTGCGGAGCACAGGCTCTAGGTGTGCAAGCTTCAGTAGTTGCAGCGCGTGGGCTCAGTAGTTGTGGCTTGTGGACTCTAGAGCGCAGGCTCAGTAGTTGTAGCACAGGGGCTTAATTGCTCTGTGGCATATCGGATCTTCCTGGACCAGGGTTCGAACCCATGTCCCCTGCATTGGCAGGTGGATTCTTAACCACTGCACCACCAGGGAAGTCCCTTGACCATATATTGACAATAGTTCTGGATGGTTGACCCCACATTTTCCATTTGTCTGTACCATTAACACAAATTCTTAACCACTTAATTCTGAGAAGTAGCTTCAGATACATCTGTTAACTTTCCTACAAGCATACCTTTCCTTCCTTTCTTTCCTATGTCTTATTTTGGCTGATACAGTATAATACCAGGTATCAAGGAAGGAACAAAAGCCCTGATAATAAGGAGTTGCTTAATAAAGTGTTTGGTACTAGACTTTCAAAAATAGTTTCTTTTTATGAGTTTAATAAAAAGTATACCTAGTACTTGATTAGTCAGCTTTTGCTGTGACAACAAACCACAAAATCTTAATGGCTTAACACCAATGAAAACTTATTTCTTGCTCATAGGTTTGCAAGTTGGCTGGACTGGACAGGACCCAGGCCAGGTTCAGCTGGGTTTGGGTCAGTTGCACTATTCCATGTGTCTTTTCACTCAGGGACCCAGACTCAAGAAGCAACCACTATTTGGGGCATGCTTGCTTATGGCAGAGAGCATAATCTTAAGAGAGTGAGGGGAGGCATATAGTGCCTCTTGAAGCCTCTGCTTGGGTCACCACAGTGGTCCTTCCACCACATTCTTTAGGTCAAATCATGTCACATGGCCAAGCCCAAAGTCAGTGGGGCAGAGAATTATACTTTGTACACAGGGAAGCTATGCCGAAGGAAGAAATGAGTAATTGTGAAGAAAAGTGCAATCTTCTATAGTACTTATATTATTTAGTATATGACATTTGGCCTTCAGAAACCCCTAAATTCACACTCATATCACTAGGTGTTTTAGGTATAAGGCAGTCATAGAATTTTAGCATTTTTGAGATGAAGGGACTTTGAAGAATCTGTAATCCTACTGCTTCATTTAACAGATAAAATAGTGTGACTTGGAGATGTTAAATGACTCTTGCCTCTGATAAGATTCTGTTAGTGGCAAAGATGGATGTGAAACCCAGCTTACCATTCTTCACAACCAATGCATTCCGTCACCGATTGGTTAATTATTTAGCCTAGCCTAGATACTCTTCTGAGAAGTGAAAAAGAGTAAAACTTCTAATTCAGAGTAGAAAAATTAAGAGTTTACCATAGCTCTCTCCTCAGCCTATAAAGATTTAATAATTCAATTTTAGTTCTACTAAAATTGTCCATTTACAGTAAACTGGATTCTGCACAAAGGTCTTCAAGTCAAAAATATAGAAACATTAACACTTTACCAAAACCACTGAAAGAATAGAAAGACAAGACAGGATAAAGTACAATTGATATTTATGTGACTATCAAAATTATAAATTAAACACAAAATAATTAAAAGTAGTTTACACTAAGATTAACTAGTATCCAGTAGTTCCCCTTATCCACAGGGGATATGTTCCAAGACCCTCAGTGGATGCCTACGGATAGTATCAAACCATACTTACTGTGTTTTTTTCTTATACATACATAAATATGATAAAGTTTAATTTATAAATTAGTATAGTAAGAGATTAACAATAATGAATAATAAAATAAAACCACTATAGCAGTATACTGTAATAAAGGTTATGTGAATGTGGTCTATCTCTCTCTTTCTATAAATATCTTATTGTACAAATGTAAAGGCTTTTTCCATCTTAACTTAGCACACACTGTGGCCATAACTTTTCCATGAGGTACAACAGCAAAAGTAGCATGAATTTCTTTTTCTTTCTTCAGAATTTCATGGATAGAAGCTTTGTTCTTACCATAGATCATAGCAACATCAGCATATGATTTTTTTTTCTTTCCTTCTTAAGTCTAGAATCATCTTTTTACATAAAGGAAACCCTTTACTGCTTCACTTGGGCATATCCAAATTGCCAGCATCACTACTCCTGTGCTTTGGGGCCACTATTAAGTAAAATAATGGTAACTTGAACACAAGCACTGCAATAACGAGACAGTGAATCTGATAACTGAGGTGCCTACTAAGTGACTAATGGGAGGGATATGTTGGAGAAAGCGATGATCCACGTCCCGAGTGGGATGGAGCAGGATGGCACATTATTTCGTCATACTACTCATAACGGTGCACAATTTAAAAGTTATGAGTTATTTATTTCTGGAATTTTCCATTTAATATTTTAGGATTGAGTCTGACCGCAGGTAACTGAAACTGTGGAAATAGAAACTGGATAATGGAAGGACTCTTGTACTGCCTGAAATAAATACAGACATACCTCATTTTATTGCACTTTTCTTTGAGCTTCACAAATACTGTTGTTTTACAAATTGCGTTGAGCAAGTCTATTGGCACCATTTTTCCAACAGCATTTGCTCACTTCATGTCTCTTTGTCACATTTTGGTAATTCTCACAATATTTCAAGCTTTTTCATTATTATTATATTTGTTATAGTGGTTTGTGATCAGTGATCTTTGATGTTACTATTACCACTCATGATGGGTATCATTTTTTTAGCAATAAAGTATATTTTAATTAAGGTATGTACATTTTTTAGATATAATGCTATTGCACATTTACTAGACTGCAGTATAGTATAAACATAACTTTTTTTTTTTTTTTTTTGGGTACGCGGGCCTCTCA
>NC_041219.1:32597938-32609765 GCF_002837175.3 Physeter macrocephalus | reverse complement strand
GCATGTGGGATCTTCCCGGACCAGGGCACGAACCCGTGTCCCCTGCATTGGCAGGCGGACTCTCAACCACTGCGCCACCAGGGAAGCCCCCCTAAACATAACTTTTATATGCACTGGCAAACCAAAAAATTTGTGTGACTCACTTTATTGCGGTGGTCTGGAACCAAACCCTCAATCTATGAGGTATGCCCATACATAAAAAGCAAAGAATCTGCTAAACGTTGCCTGATACTTGAAGAATTAATTTTCTTTGGGACTATTTTGACAAAGTGGTTAACGACATCATGTTGTGCATTCCCCACTACATAAAGTGAGTGGTATATTTGTGAAAGCAGTTTTCAAAGATACTATAAAATTTATTATATATAAGGAAAGCATTTATTTAAAAACCTTTTTTGTATCTCTTTGAATAGTAAGAAAGCATTGTCATAAACTTTAGAATTCCTATATAAATACTAATTGTGTCATTTTGATAAGCTTAATTTTCATGCTCTTGGCGCACTTCACTACGAATATTTTTTCCATCTTTTAAAAAGTAATAGTGATTTTATGAAATCACATAGAAATCAAGTAATAGACTCTGGAGAATAGAGGAGTGCTAGACTATTTACCTGAATTGCACTCTAAGTTAAATACAACAAGAAGAGAAGGATATGAAAGGGGAAGTGACCATGTATATTAACAGTAAATACCAGACATAAAAGTAGTAGATTAGTTCATTTCAAGCCTCTGAATTGTAGAGGAAATGCATAAAGTTGGAAAACAGAGAGACATTTTATATTTTATCCTTAGACTCAAAAACAAAATAAGACACTGGATCATCAAAGCATCTTGAATGAATAAAAAATGAAATATATTTAAGAAAACTTTTAAAAAGAATAGGGGAGTAGAGAGATCAACTTGCCTGGCTAATTCCTCTTCACACCTCACACCCTTTAGATTTTAGTTTTCATTTCATTTTCTTTGGTAAGCTTTTCTTTCTTCCCCAAGTCTGGACCAGTAGTGGCTCATAGCACTGTGTATCTGCCCTACGATAATCCATCTATAATATAATTGCTGCTTGCTTGTCTAGTCCCATCTAGCATAGTCTTTTAACTTCATAGAGGAGGGACCATGTCAATTTTATCAGCTGTTCTATTTGTGGTATCTGGCACAACTCCTGGCTACATATACAGTAATCCAAAGTATTTGCTGAATGAATGAAGTGTGATGTGTGCACATGTTCATGTGCATGGTGAAAGTCAGGAACTTTCCCTGCAAGGTATTAGAATGAATCAAACTTACCACATTAAAAAACTGTGGTACTACCAGAGTCTAGAAATTCATGGAACTTAATAGAATTCAAAGACCTTACTAAATATAAAACCATAATGAATTACTGTTACCACTTAAAAAATTGTAGTACTAGTAGAATGTAGAAATCCATGTAACTTAATAGATAGAATTCAAAGATGTTACTAAATATAAAAACATAATATTTTATAAAGAAAGTATCAACATGGCATGGGAAGGATGAATTATTGTACAAATAATATTGAGAATAGTCACTCTTTAGGGGGGTAAAATAGATTCCATTGGATCTAAGGCTTATGTTCAAATCAACACTGAATAAAGTATGGATGATGTTTTTGACTTTTACATGGAGAATTTCTAGTAATAAAAGAAGTGAAGTTGATCACAAATAAAATGATCAATATGTTAAGACTACATAAAAATTAAGCAGCATACTAAAATTAAGAGGCAGATGTTATACCAAAAAAATTAACAAGTGTTTACTATCTTAACAATAAAAAGATTTCTTAAAAATCAGTAAGAAAAACATCTCTATGTCATTATAAAATTGGGTAAAAAAATAGACACTTTGAAGAATATATTCAATTGGACAAACTTGTTCCACCTCACTAGTAATTAAATAAGCACAAATTAAAGCAGCAATATAATATAATATAGTACAGTTATCCCTCTGTATCCATGGGTCCTGCATCCACAGATTCAACCAACTGCAGGTGGAAAATATTCAAAAAAAATTCCAGAAAGTTGCAAAAAGCAAAACTTGAATTTGCCGCATGCAGGCAACTCTATACATAGTATTTACATTGTATTAGTTATTTTTAAAGTATATGGGAGGATGTGCATAGGTTATATGCAAACATTATGCTATTTTATACAGGAGACCTGAGCATCCATCGATTTTGGTCTCTGCAGGGGGTCCTAGAACCAAATCCATGCATACTGAGGGTTTACTGTATATTAAAAATTAGAAAAAAATTAAAACTTATACTAATTAATGCTCCTATCAGCATTATTATAAGAAATGCATTCTTATCATGGACAGTGGTTAGATGTGAATTGATACTTCTCTGGAATGTAATTTAGCAAGTATCAAAATCTTAAAAATGTTCAAAATCTTTAAACTAGCAATTTGACATTTAGGAATTCATCCTATCATAACCAGAGATTCTGTTTGTAAATAGAGGGTTTTTATCATGTAATTCATTAAGTAAATATTTATTAAATCCAAACTATGGATAAGACACTGTGTTAGATGCTCGGGATATAATGGTAAACAAAACAAGGCACATACATCTAAGGGGGATGTACAAACACATAAACAGATGTAAGTATAATAGCTAGTATTTAAATAGCTTAAGTTTTCAGGCACTATTCTAGGTGCTTTCCATATACTGTGTTGTATCCTTCCAACAACCTGATAAGGTAGGTGCTATTATAGTGTTATTGAAGAATGAGAGGTCAAGTGATTTTTCTCAAAGTCACTCAGCCCATGCTGAAGATGGGATTTAAACCCAGGAGTATGGTTACATCCACACTGTTAACCGCTGTTTGAGGATCGTTATAACGAAGAGTACATTGTTTATTATGCTAAAAAGTTGTCCAAAAATAGAAAAAGAGTTGAAGAAATAAAGCTATATTTAAATAGTAGAATTTTATTCGGCCATGATAAAAAATGACATTTTAAAAAACCTTTTGGTGATATGGGAAACATTTATAATTTTAGCTAAATCAACATAGATAAAGTGAATCCAATTTTGCTATTAAAAAGTGTTATACATAGATATGAGTACTATACATATTTATGTATTCACAAATTCTATATATAATTTACATTTATATATACATATTCATTTAACATTTGTTTCCCTCACTAGATTCTGAGTTGATGACATGATGCTTGATTGGTTTACCCCTGTAAACCTAACAATTATCACTTTACCTGGACATAATAAATACTAAGTTTTAATTGAATGAATAAATGAATGGGAAAAAAAAGTCTAGAAAAATATCCACCTTAAAATGCTAGCAGTAGTTTTCTCTAAATTCTGGAATTGTAGATTATTTTAATTTTCTTTGTTATACTTTTTAGGTATTTCCATAATTCTCTGTAGTGAACATATACAGATCTAACTGACTTAGGTTTTTAGAGTGAAGCAGGTTCTAAAGGGAACTGGTTTTAAACAGAATTAACAACCATCTGTCTTAGATAGCTTAGACATCAATCTGCTGGAAGATAGGAAATTTAACCAGATGATCCCTTGAAATTCTTGTTAGAAACGAGTTACGTGGTATAGCAGGTATCGATTTATTGTCTCTCAGCTACAAATTTTTACCCCATTGCCTGCTCTTCAGAAATAGAGATGAGCCCTTTACATATTTTTTCTGTTGCCAGCCTGCACAGTTGAGGGCACTGGAGACACATAATAGGAGAAAGGGGGTTCTCCTTCCTGGTTCTGGTGTGCTTGCTCGGCAGGCTTCTGCAGTGTGAGCAACTTCTCCAGCATCAGGTCCCTGCAGTGCACGGTGGTCAGCAGCACCCACCAGCCTGCAGTTTATCGCAGTGCCCACCTTGGGCAGTTTCATGGCAGAGTGACTCCAGCAAGGCACCTTCCAATGAACAGTTTTCCTTGGCCTTCTAGAGAGCAGATTTCCAGCAAGTTCTGGCAGGCTGATCTTTAGCAACTTACTCTGGCATGGCACCCTAATCACTGCCTTGCCATTCAGTGAGACATGGCTATTCCCTGACAGGTCTGGATCAGTCCTAGGGATAGGGGACATCTCCAAGTACTCTGTCTTAGCCCTAAGGTATTGGCTGCTCCTTATCTGCTATTCCTGTATGCTTTAGAGCTCCCTATACTCTACTAGCCAACCCTTCAATATGCCAATCCTCTGTTCTTTACATATTAAAATTTTTTCTGTTCAGATTCTTGTATAGTAAGTAGTTGCTGTCTCCCAGTCAGACTCTGACTGATATACCTGGATTTTGTGAATTTCAATAATTTTATTATAATTTCCCTCTTCTCTTAACTAAAAAAAAAGTAAAGGATATAATTAAAATACTACAATGGGTATGTTTATTATAGAAGTCAAGTACAATAATTATTCAAATATGGAAACGGTGATATAAAGAAAGTCTCCTCAAAGCATATAAAATTCCAAATGAGCAAGTACATGGTGTAAGCTGGATAAATATCTCTAAATCAGGGAAGGAAGAAATGTAAGGTATTAAAGAAAAATATTCCCTCTGCAATGATAAACAGCATGAAAGCAGAGCTATTAGCAAAGAAGTTATTAACAGGGGTAAAACTATCAGAAGACAAAATGATATATGCAAATAAGAAATAAAATCAAAATCTCCACATACAGGCAACCAAATCAGAAAGCCAAACAAATAGAAGTGAGCTCCTTTTTTGCAGGGCAGTGGTGCTTATCTAATTCTGAATAATATGATTCTCTCACATCAGTATTACTCACCTTTTATTCAAAGGACAACTTAAAAACAGCAGAATGAACCCAAACTTTCCTTAAGGAATAAGTTTGCCCCAGGAAAAATAAGTAAATAAAACTGCAAATGCAGATCTGAAGTAATTATTAAAAGGAATTACACAGAGAAATTTGCATGAAAGCTAAGGAAATAATTCTAGCACTATCCTAATCTGCAGTTACCAATTATGAAACCTGAAGCACATTTACCTTATTTCGTGGGAGTCATTGTGATGATGTAGAAATTCCATGGGCTTAGGCCTGGGATGGACTGGGTTTAAAGTGGAGATTCAAAGAATGGTTATCTACAAAGATTTTGGGATAAGTTTATCAATTAAAGGAAATAACACTTGTAAAAAATTTAACATATTATATTGCATATAATAAGTACATAATAATATTAGATATTAGATATCATACTGTTATTAATAAGTAAGGCAGCCAAAGATCATATTAATATTTTATTGGCATCACACATTATTATTTGTTCAAAATGCCTTTGAGTTTTTTTCTACAAACTATTGTACTAGGAGTGGTAGAAGAAATAAAGATTATTGGATATGCTAATACCTTCCCAACTTCTTAATTCCCTATCCCAAAAAGTATTTGAATCATATACTTATCTTTTACTCTACTTGAAACCAACAAAAACTTGAGTTTTTTTTTTTTTCCTGTCAGCAGTGGTTAACTCACAGGTCCTCTATTCTTTACTTGTGTGATTGATTTTGCAACCTAAATCCACCGTTTAATCTTACTCATGTTAATATTGTGGATATTTGGCCCAGGACACAACATCATTTTGGCATTTGTTGTATTAGCTCTCTTTCTCAATGCTGTGATAACCATAGATTTGATAAGCATTTCTTTTGGGTATTCATCTAAATTAGAGTTGTATGGTTCCTATTTAATGAGTATCTAGTATATGACAGACACTATACATACATCACCTCACTTAATGCTCACCATGAAGAAATGTTGAGGCTCAGAAAAGTTCAACATCACATTCAAAGAAAGAGAAAGAGACAAACTTTGAATCTACATCTTTGATTTTTGAAGCACATGCTTTCACCATTACATTTATGGTTCCTAGTACATTAGAAATCACGTGAAAAACAATTATATGTTTCCAAGGCTTTCCCCAAGAATGTCTGATCCATCAGGTCCTGAGTGGAACCGAGGAATCTGTATTTGAGAATTGCTACACTATTCCATGCTGTCCCTAATGAACAGGAAAGATCTAAGACTCATATCAGATCCCTGTGGTATATTACTATATCCTTCCTGGTTGTATAGATCCATTTATTAATACTCTCTGGATATCATATTGTGCTATTATTTAACTTATAATTACTGTTTAGTTCATAGGAGATTTGTGATACTTCTTTTATGTTGCATGAAGCAGAAGAGAACCCCGTGTACCAATAAGGAGCTTAGCTGAAATCAAGATAATCTGCCTAAATGTAAATTCATTCATTCTTTGGATAATAATCCTAGTAGCTTCAATGGAAAAGAAAATTACTTTAGTATTCAACAAGTAGTCTCTATGACAATGTAAAATAGATGCCCAAAGTGGTAGGATTATATACAAAGAAGAGCAGGCTATAATAGGGAAAATGAGAGTATATTATAGACAAATGCCATCCTTTCCCCAGTTACTCTGAGAGCTGGCACTAGGAGATAGAGAAGAAAGCAACAGGCTAGTGTCATCAAGGGAATCTTGCATAGAGGAAATGGACTGGACATGAGCCGAAAGCTTACAAAATGGGTAGGTCCCGGTATAAAGATGGATGATATAGCAAGCAAAGTGAAAGAAAAGAACAATGACAACATCCAGGAATTGACATGCTGAGTGAAAGAGATCAAAAGGAAACTAGACTGATCAAAGTTATGGTTTATGCTCTGGATCCTGGGAAAGGAGATAAAACTGGGCCAGAGTATAGAAAGCACTAAAAGCAGAATGGGGGAAGAGATTGAATTTAATTCGATATGACCAGAGGGACTCAGTGTAGATTCTTAAGTATGAGATGACATGAGAAAGCACTGTATTAGAAGGTGATGATAGTTACAGTCACTACCATTTATTATGTGCCTACTGTATGCCAGGATTTTTATAAGCAATAGCTGGATTTATTCTCCTCCATAAATTTATGAGATTGGTATTATCTCAGTTTTGCAGATTAGGAAACTGAGACTTAAGGGAAATAAGAGGTTCACCCAACAGTTCACAATAAAATGTAGTGAAGCCAGCATTTCAACCATATACATCTGATTCTAAAGACCAAATGTGCTGCCTCACTTGAGATTGGTGTGGCATCCTTGTAAGATTTATACTGAAGAGAAGCAAAAATTCCAGTTAGGAGAAAAGTATCCTGGGCTTGGGTCATGTGGTTTAGTTTTATATACATTGGACTTGAAGGGATAAGATCTCTGTTTGGGATTGATAGTCAGGTTACAATTTGAAATACAATATGAAGCAAATTACAAGGTCAAATCTCATAGGAATGTATCACAAAGTAAGTTTTTAAGAATTATTGAGAATCTTTAGCTATAGCTCTAACAGACTCTAAATTATTTAGAAAAAATAACTAGATTCTTAAGAGAAATAGCTTTCATAAATATCAAGAGAAATTTAGGGGACAAATATGCCAAAAAAAATTGCCAATGAGGGTTGAGGAACTCAATCTCTGGATGTTTAATCTTTTGAGTGAATAATTAATGGATTGGTCAGATCTCTCTAAGGTTTTTATAAATGGTGTGACTTTTATCTTCAGATGAGTCTTTTGCCTGACACAAGTGTCCTGTCAAGATAGGTATCTTGATTTCTTAATAATCTATCACTTTGTTTTATATGAAACACAGATTACATGAGATAATGGAAATAAGAAAGTAGGTTATAGTATAGTTTCATCACAGTCACTAAAGACAAAGAAGAATTTTTTGGTGGCTGCAAGAAAGTATTTATGGCAAAACTCAATTCTGTGTGGTTTTCCTTAAGACTTTCAGTGTTTCTCTGCCTGAGTAGGCTATTCTCATAGCACAGATTCTCTTCCAGATATTCACCAGAATGTTTGATATTTATGTCATTCTTACTTGTGCTTTTGTTTTAAGCATTACTTCTTAATAGCATTATAAGATATGTATTTATTAAAACTGAATTATGTAGCATGAGGTATCCAAGTCAGTGGCAGAAAAATGTTCTCCAAGCCAAGTTAGGCAGAATGATCCCCCCAAATAATGCCAGCAGCCCAATTTCACAAACCCCAGATAACGCTTAGGTCATCTCCAGCCAGATGTGAATTAATTTAAAAACAAGCATGAACTAATTTTATGAAGGTTATCCATACACAAAAAGAAATTTTACAAAGCATTTTTTCTGGCCTAGCCTGGGTACCAAACCACAGCATTTGGTTCAGCTCAGCAGGTAATGTTTTTTAAAAAGGTCTGCATACCCTTTTAAAGGATTTGCGTTTCTGGATCAGAATGAAAAGAGACCCACTTCCTTTCTTCCCTTTTGTTCTTCCCCATCCCCACCATAGGAACCCACAGACACTATTTTCACTAACTCTCTGTGCAACCTGGGTCAAGTGATTTAACCTTTTTAAGGATCAGTTTCCTCCTCTTTAAAATGAAAGGTTTGAGCTAAAATGATGTCTCTCTAAAGTCCTTTATACTGTTCAAGTTCCATGATTCCTTCTGACACAGCTTAGAATCTTTATATTCTTCTGTTCTCTTTATATATATTTAGCAACCTGAATCTCTACCTCATAAACTATACCAACACAATTTTCCATTGTTCCTTTAAACTATCTTCCTGCATTACAACCTACTTCATAAACTTTGTCTTCCTTCCAATTACTGTGACCTTGCCTAAAAGAAGTACCCTACATCTCCTGGAGAGAAAGAGAAGAGTCATTCCTTAGGTCCCCAGACCTTGCCCATCTGACTCCTCAGACTCCTTTATTGAGCAATTGGCACAGTAACTATTTAACAGTACCCCAACCAATGTCAGCGGCCAGTACCTTTGAGATAAGATGAATTAGGATCATCTTATTTGACACCTAAAAGTGTTTCCACTTTTAACCACCCTAAAATTATTAAAATTATTTGTTCTAAACACAGAAGTTTCCAGGTTGTCTTTTTCAGAATTGGAAAGGACATAGTCCACAGCCGATAAATGTCAAAATAAATAGCTTCATCTGTTCTAAGAATTAGCCTAAATGTTTTTCTTCTTTTTAAGCCATTTGAAAACAGCAGTGATTACCATGAGAAAAGTGGTGCCTATTTAAGAGGTAATTATAAGAATATGAAGTTGACAACAAAATTAGTGCTCTTAGTTGTTTGTTAAAATCAAATTAGCACTTGCACAGCAGACTGGATAAATCTCTTTCCTATTGCTTATAGCTAATTAAAATATTAATACATTTGAAATACAAAAAATGTGACTGATCATAAGCAAATATTATTTGCAAAAGATAAATTTATTGTGCATAGAAAATCACCTCTAAGGAAATTAGATACAAAGGATATATTTAGTTCATGTAGTTGTTGCCCAGCCTAACCTTTAAAACCAGTGGTTGGTAAGAATTTATTTTTTGGAAAGCTATAAATCTTTAATAGCAAGGGTTTAACTAAAGGAAAGAAAAATATAAAACCCTGAATGTGTTCGTCTTTGCCAGAATCTAATGCTCTTGTAAAATTTCATTTAAGGGTCGAGCATTTATTATTCGAACCTCATTTAACAAAGTGTATGTGCAATTCTTATAATTCATATATTCCACAAACCTAAGAGCATCTTATTAAGTGGCAGAGATAATGCTAGGCCGTGGTAATGCCACTGTAAATACATGGTGTCTGCCCTCAAAATGTTTAGTTGGGGACAGAAAATAATTATGATGCAATATTATGGGTGTTACAATAGAAGGGTGTCTTAGCTCAGGTTGCTATAAGGGGGGCTTATAACCAAATTTCTTACTCACAGATCTGGAGACTAGGAAGTCCAAGATCAAGGTGCCACAGATTTGGTGTCTGGTGAGGGCCTGTTTCTAGTTCATAAACTACCCTCTTTTTACTGTGTCCTCACAGAGCAGAAGGGGTGAGGGAGCTGTCTGTGATCTCTGTTACAAGGGTGCTAATTCCACTCATGAGGATTCCATCCTCATGACCTGATCACCTCCCTACCTCTAAATACTATCATGTCAAGGGAATAGGTTTCAATATATGAATTTTGGGGAGACACAAACATGCAGTTCATAGCACGGAGTGTATGAGGTACAATGGGACTAACTATGCTTGTCAGAAACAGAAGTTTTTTCAGAGGCTATAAATGACACTAAAAGAATAAGCATGTCAACAGATAATAGACAGAAAGAGATTAAGAATAGCATGGGCAATAGTACACACACATACACACATACATGCAAAATATTTTGTGTAGCCGGGGTATAGAGTTCATAGAGAGATTGCTGACAGTTGAGGCTAATCAGGGAGATCAGATAAGGAATGACCTAATAAGATTCATGTGTTTGTCAGGGTAAATAATACTAGGTGGCAGAACAATTCATAAATCCCAGTGGCTTAACAAATGTAAGTTTATTTCTTGCACACATAAAATAGTTCAATTGAGTGTAAAGTGGGCACATTCCATGTGGTAATTCTGGAAGCCTGGCTTATTTTTCCTTATGGTGCCATCAGCTTCAAGAAGTATCTGATTAATAATATCAAATGCTGCCTAGAGGTCAATCCAAAAAGACCTGAAAAGTGCCCACTGAGTATGGCAATTAAGCGGTCACTGGTGATGATTTCAGTAGCTGTTTCATCGGAGCATAGAGGCAGAAGCTACAAGGTAGTTAAAGGGTCAAAGAGAGGTGAGAAAGAGGAGCCAGTAAACACCAACTACTCCATAAAAATCCTTGATATGAAGGAAAAGAGAAAACGAGGATTATAGATCACGGGAGACATATTCGAGGGATTATTTTATTTTTTGTTTTCGTCTATTTTTACCACGAGTGAAAATTGAACATGATTATACGTTGACGGGAAAGAACTACTAGTTTGTTTAGAGGAAAAGTTTGCAGATACTGGGAAGAAACTAATCGTTGATTAAGTGAAGTCCCAGAGTAGGCAAAAGGCTGTGAGATTCAGAGGACAGATACAAGGCTTTAGCCTTACATTGGAGGCTTTATGCTCTACCCATTGACCTGGAAGAGAAGCAGATGAGAAAAGGAAAAGTAATTTTAAGACCATTTCATGATTGTCAGGGACAGTGTTTGAGGTTCAAGTATATGTCTATGATAACACTTCAAATAGTTAAGAAATAAACCATCTACTTTAAAACAATTATGAATCATGAGATACTCAACATATTCCTGAAGGGTCTGGAAGGCTACTTAATTTTCTTCATTGAGTATAGCTCCTGCTCACTGAATGTGTTTGAACAGCCAGATATTTCACTTATAGACTTAAAAGATACACATATAAATTAATACATGATTTCAACCATTACTTTGGAATCTTTAATAATGTAAATCTTTGAAAACGTGTGTTACATAGGGGTAGAGTGATTTTAAGGATTCTTCCTATGTTAAGAAATGGAATATAATTGCATTTTTCTTTTGACAGAAATAGGGCAATTTGATTTTTTTTGTATTTGATTAAAAATATATTAAGGAACAAATCATAGCAATCTTTTTTTTTAACATCGTTATTGGAGTATAATTGCTCTACAGTGGTGTGTTAGTTTCTGCTTTATAACAAAGTGAATCAGTTATACATATACATATGTTCCCATATCTCTTCCCTCTTGCATCTCCCTCCCTCCAACCCTACCTATCCCACCCCTCTAGGTGGTCACAGAGCACTGAGCTGATCTCCCTGTGCTATGCGGCTGCTTCCCACCAACTATGTATTATACATTTGGTAGTGTTTAGATGTCCATGCCACTCTCTCACTTTGTCACAGCTTACCCTTCCCCCTCCCTGTATCCTCAAGTCCATTCTCTAGTAGGTCTGCGTCTTTATTCCCGTCTTGCCCCTAGGTTCTTCATGACCTTTTT
>NC_041219.1:32595548-32597851 GCF_002837175.3 Physeter macrocephalus | reverse complement strand
TATGGTAGTTCTATTTGTAGTTTTTTAAGGAACCTCCATACTGTTCTCCATAGTGGCTGTATCAGTTTACATTCCCACCAACAGTGCAAGAGGGTTCCCTTTTCTCCACACCCTCTCCAGCATTTATTGTTTGTAGATTTTTTTGATGATGGCCATTCTGACTGGTGTGAGGTGATACCTCATTGTAGTTTTGATTTGCATTTCTCTAATGATTAGTGTTGTTGAGCATTCTTTCATGTGTTTCTTGGCAATCTGTATATCTTCTTTCCAGAAATTTCTATTTAGGTCTTCTGCCCATTTTGGGATTGGGTTGTTTGTTTTTTTGATATTGAGCTGCATGAGCTGCTTGTTCATTAGGTCCCATTTGTTTATTTTTGTTTTATTTCCATTTCTTTAGGAGGTGGGTCAAAAAGGATCTTGCTGTGATTTATGTCATGGAATGTTCTGCCTATGTTTTCCTCTAAGAGTTTTATAGTGTCTGGCCTTACATTTAGGTCTTTAATCCATTTTGAGTTTATTTTTGTATATGGTGTTAGGGAGTGTTCTAATTTCATTCTTTTACATGTAGCTGTCCAGTTTTCCCAGCACCGCTTACTGAAGAGGGTGTCGTTTCTCCATTGTATATTCTTGGCTCCTTTATCAAAAATAAGGTGACCATATGTACATGGGTTTATCTTTGGGCTTTCTATCCTGTTCCATTGATCTATATTTCTGTTTTTGTGCCAGTACCATACTGTCTTGATTACTGTAGCTTTGTAGTATAGTATCTGATTACTCCAGCTCCATTCTTTCTCAGGGTTGCTCTGGCTATTCGGGGTCTTTTGTGTTTCCACACAAATTGTGACATTCTTTTAGTTCTGTGAAAAATGCCCTTGATAATTTGATAGGGATTGCATTGAATCTGTAGGTTGCTTTGGGTAGTATAGTCATTTTCACAATGTTGATTCTTCCAATCCAAGAACATGGTATATCTCTCCATCTGTTTGTATCATTTTTAATTTCTTTCATCAGTGTCTTATAGTTTTCTGCATACAGGTATTTTGTCTCCTTAGGTAGGTTTATTCCTAGGTATTTTATTCTTTTTGTTGCAGTGGTAAATGGGAGTGTTTCTTTAATTTCTCTTTCATATTTTTCATCATCAGTGTATAGTAACTCAAGAGATTTCTGTGCATTAATTTTGTATCCTGCTACTTTATCAAATTCATTGATTGTCTCTAGTACTATGTTGAATAATAGTGGTGAGAGTGGGCAACCTTGTCTTGTTCCTGATCTTAGTGGAAATGGTTTCAGTTTTTCACCATTGAGGACGATGTTGGCTGTGGGTTTGTCATATATGGCTTTTATTATGTTGAGGTAAGTTCCTTCTATGCCTACTTTCTGGAGGGTTTTTATCATACATGGGTGTTGAATTTTGTTGAAAACGTTTTCTGCATCTATTGAGATGATCATATGGTTTTTCTCCTCAATTTTTTAATATGTTGTATCACACTGATTGATTTGCATATATTGAAGAAGCCTTGCATTGCTGGAATAAACCCCACTTGATCATGGTGTATGATCCTTTTAATGTGCTGTTGGATTCTGTTTGCTAGTATTTTGTTGAGGATTTTTGCATCTATGTTCATCAGTGGTTTTGGCCTGTGGTTTTCTTTCTTTGTGACATCTTTGTCTGGTTTTCGTATCAGGGTGATAGTGGCCTCATAAAATGAGTTGGGGAGTGTCATCCCTCTGCTATACTTTGGAAGATTTTTAGAAGGGTGTGTGTTAGCTCTTCTTTAAATGTTTGATAGAATTCGCCTGTGAAGCCATCTGGTCCTGGGCTTTTGTTTGTTTGAAGAATTTTAATCACATTTTCAATTTCATTGCTTGTAATTGGTCTGTTCATATTTTCTATTTCTTCCTAATTCAGTCTCGGAAGGTTGTATTTGTCCATTTCTTCCAGGTTGTCCATTTTATTGGCATATAGTTGCTTGTAGTAATCTCTCCTGATCCCTTGTATTTCTGCAGTGTCAGTTGTTATTTCTCCTTTTTCATTTCTAATTCTATTGATTTGAGTCTTCTGTCTTTTTTTCTTGATAAGTCGGGCTAATGGTTTATCAATTTTGTTTATCTTCTCAAAGAACCAGCTTTTAGTTTTATTGATCTCTGCTACTATTTTCTTCATTTCTTTTTCATTTATTTCTGATCTGATCTTTATGATTTCTTTCTTTCTGCTAACTTGGGATTTTTTGTTCTTCTTTCTCTATTGCTTTAGGTGAAAGCTAGTTAGGTTATTTATTTGAGATTTTTCTTGTTTCTTGGGG
>NC_041219.1:32594119-32595309 GCF_002837175.3 Physeter macrocephalus | reverse complement strand
CCTCTTAGAACTGCTTTTGCTGCATCCCATAGGCTTTGGGTTGTCGTGTTTTCATTGTCATTTGTTTCTAGGTATTTTTTCATTTCTTCTTTGATTTCTTTTTTTTTTTTTTTTTCGCGGTACATGGGCCTCTCACTGTTGTGCCCTCTCTTGTTGCGGACACAGCCTCCGGACGCGCAGGCTCAGCGGCCATGGCTCATGGGCTTAGCCGCTCCGCGGCATGTGGGATCCTCCTGAACTGGGGCACAAACCCATGTCCCCTGCATCAGCAGGCGGACTCTCAACCACTGCGCCACCAGGGAAGCCCCTCCTCTTTGATTTCTTCAGTGATCTCTTGGTTATTTTGTAGTGTATTGTTTGGCCTCCATGTGTTTGTATTTTTTACAGTTTTTCTCATAATTGATATCTAGTCTCATAACATTGTAGTCAGAAAAGATACTTAAAACAATTTCAATTTTCTTAAATTTGTCAAGGCTTGATTTCTGACCCAAGATATGATTTATCCTAGAGAATGTTCCATGAGCACTTGAGGAGAAAGTCTATTCTGTTGTTTTTGGATGGAATGTCCTATAAATATCAATTAAGTCCATCTTGTTTAATGTATCATTTAAAGCTTGTGTTTCCTCATCTATTTTCATTTTGGATGATCTGTCCATTGGTGAAAGTAGGGTGTTAAAGTCCCCTACTATGATTTCAGTCTGTGTCCCTAGGTCTGAAGTGGGTCTCTTCTAGACAGCATATATATGAGTCTTGTTTTTGTATCCATTCAGGCAGTCTATGTCTTTCGGTGGGAGCATTTAATCCATTTACATTTAAGGTAATTATCGATATGTATGTTTCTATTACCATTTTCTTAATTGTTTTGGGTTTGTTATTGCAGGTCTTTTCCTTCTCTTGTGTTTCCTGCCTAGAGAAGTTCCTTTAGCATTTGTTGTAAAGTTTGTTTGGTGGTGCTGAATTCTCTTAGCTTTTGCTTGTCTGTAAATCTTTTAATTTCTCATCAAATGTGAATGAGATTCTTGCTGGGTAGAGTAATCTTGGTTGTAGGTTTTTCTCCTTCCTTACTTTAAATATGTCCTGCCACTCCCTTCTGACTTGCAGAGATTCTGCTGAAAGATCAGCTGTTAACCTTATGGGGATTCCCTTGTGTGTTATTTGTTGTTTTTCCCTTGCTGCTTTTAATATTTTTT
>NC_041219.1:32579503-32593801 GCF_002837175.3 Physeter macrocephalus | reverse complement strand
TTTCATTTATTGTGTTGTTCATCATTTTTTGTTTGCTCTTTAGTTCTTCTAGGTCCTTGTTAAACGTTTCTTGTATTTTCTGCATTCTATTTCCAAGATTATGGATCATCTTTACTGTCATTACTCTGAATTCTTTTTCAGGTAGACTGCCTATTTCCTCTTCATTTGTTTGGTCTGGTGGGTTTTTACCTTGCTGCTTCATCTGCTTTGTGTTTCTCTGTCTTCTCATTTTGCTTCAGTTACTGTGTTTTGTGTCTCCTCTTTGCAGGCTCCAGGTTCGTAGTTCCCATTGTTTTTGGTGTCAGCCCCCAGTGGCTAAGCTTCGTTCAGTGGGTTGTGTAGGCTTCCTGGTGGAAGGGACTGGTGCCTGTGTTCTTGTGGATGAGGCTGGATCTTGTCTTTCTGGTGGGCAGGACCGTGTCCGGTGGTGTGTTTTGGGGTGTCTGAGACCTTTTTATGATTTTAGGTAGCCTCTCTGCTAATGGGTGGGGTTGAGTTCCTGTCTTTCTAGTTGTTTGGCATAGGGTGTCCAGCACTGTAGCTTGCTGGTCATTGAGTGGAGCTGGGTCTTAACGTTGAGATGGAGATCTCTGGGAGAGATTTTGCCCTTTGATATCATATGCAGCTGGGAGGGCTCTGGGGGAACAATGTCCTGAACGGCCATCCCACCTCAGAGGCACAGGCCTGACACCCCACTGGAGCACCAAGACCCTGTCAGCCACAGTGCTCTCTGGGCTTCTATTTCTACAGTAACAATGTGACTCTGGATGGTGTGGGCCACTGTTTTCTCCAGTTGGCCAAGGAAAAGTGTGAGGGTGCCCAGCGTCTTTTGAAAATGCAAATCCAGTGCTGTGGCCGCACCCTCTTCCAGGATGCGCAGTAGCCTTCTCAAGATGAGTGTGGTAAAACCCAGGATTCTGTGGAAGCCGCCATTCTTAGGGAGAAGAGCCTGAACCAGGCACTATTGGATCTCCATAGCATTCTTTTTTTTTTTTTTTTTCCTCCGGTACGCAAGCCTCTCACTGTTGTGGACTCTCCTGTTGTGGAGCACAGGCTCCAGACGCGCAGGCCCAGCAGCCACGGCTCACGGGCCCAGCCACTCCGTGGCATGTGGGATCCTCCCAGACCGGGGCACGAACCCGTGTCCCCTGCATCGGCAGGTGGACTCTCAACCACTGCACCACCAGGGAAGCCCGATAGCATTCTTAATATAAGCATTTTGTGCATTTTCCGTTGTTTGAAAGGAGCTTAGGGGAAAGTTCTAAACATTTTTGTTTATTCATCAGGACAAAATGTTATCTGAAATGCCATATGAAAAGGAGGTGAAAGGAACCATTTGACTAATTTTAATTATACTAAATTATTCTGTTGGTTTTACCTTTTTACTTTCAGATGTTAGATAATTGGATCCATTCTGCTTTTCTCCTTGTAGAATCCACAGCATCCACAAAAGTGATTAATTCTAAAGTGTTGGGTAGGCTTTGAATATATTCTCATGAGCTTAGGGCAGTTTACCACTCTGGCCTCACTTTTCCTTTTCTAAAATGCAGATATTTACTGGCTCTTTTGGAATCACAGAAGCTCAGTGTAAAAAGGAAGCTTAGATGGATTCACAAATACCCCATGCTAGTGCATGCACAAATTCAGTCACTCAGTGAACAGTTGATGAGATCCTACCTATTTATCCTTATTCCAGGTGCATCTTTCCCTTACTGTCTGTGTTCCAGCCACACTGACCTTCTCTCAATTCCCTAAGCTCTTTTCAACCTCAAGGCCTTCTCGCACTCTATTTGTTCCATGTGCCTACAATACTCTTTGCCTTGACCTGTCCCTTGGTCTGGCTGACACCTACTCTTCTTACAAGTTTCTATAATTCAGGTCACTTCTCTAGAGAAAACTTTCCTTGCCTACCCACCAAAATTAGCTTAAATCCCCCATTTAAATGCTTTCTTATTTTCATATATCTTTTTGTCATATCACATGTAATAAAAGTTGTGTTTAATTAATGTGTAGTTTTTTATCTAATGACTCTGTACCACTAAACACTAATCTCCATGAGATCAGGAACTATACCTGTTTTGCTCACTCCCATTTTCCTAGGTCCTAAAAGAATGCCTAGAACATAGTAGATATTCAATAAAAGTGTTTTTTTAAAATAAATTTATTTATTTATTTATTTATTTTGGCTGTGTTGGGTCTTCGTTTCTGTGCGAGGGCTTTCTCCAGTTGCGGCGAGTGGGGGCCACTCTTCATCGCGGTGCATGGGCCTCTCACTCTCGCGGCCTCTCCTGTTGCGGAGCACAGGCTCCAGACGCGCAGGCTCAGTAGTTGTGGCTCACGGGCTTAGTTGCTCCGTGGCATGTGGGATCTTCCCAGACCAGGGCTCGAACCCATGTCCCCTGCATTGGCAGGCAGATTCCCAACCACTGTGCCACCATGGAAGTCCTCAATAAAAGTTTTTGAATGAATGAAGAATAACAGTACCCAGCATTTGATACTGAAAAATACTTACTGAGTCGTAAAGAATCCTTGTTCCTAGGAAACTCATACTCTATTAGGGCAGAAGTCATGTAAACATGTAATTAGTAAACAGAATAGTGGCTAAGAAGGCAAATGTTGAATTGGAATGCCTGGGTTGAAATCCTGGCTTCTTCCCATACTAACTGTTTGTCATTGAGCAATGACCATGATCTACCCAAGGCTCTGTTTCCTTATCTGTAAAATGGGGGAAATTATAGTACCAACCTATGGCATGTAATGCAGCTTGCCTTACTCACTCCCCATTTCAATGCCGCTATATCTCACTATCCTACCATAGAGCCTGAAAAAAAAAGTCATACTTCATTTGTAAATTCCCTTCAAGCTAAAGTTCCACTTGGAACTCGGTTCCCCTTAGCAAACTTAGAGGCAGAAGGGGGCTGCAAAAGCAGCAGCCACATGTGACAAGCATGGTGGTAGAGATATCTGGTTCCTTTTAGACAGTTCCAGTTGAATGTCTTCAATCTAGACTTAGGTACTTATCCTCATGGGTGAGTATTTCTTCTGGAATGGTCAGGTAGTGTGAGTAGTGTGTATTACTTCTGTTGGCGTTAAACCTAGATGCCTCATTTCTGATTGTGAAACTCCAAGCTTGTTTCTTTAGCCCTCCCAAAGATTCTGTGAGCTACATAGTACCTAGAAGAAATTCATTTCTGCTCCAAACAGCTAAAGAGGATTCCATAGTCTGCAGTCTACTCACTAATAGCTTGTTGAAAGGGTTAAATCTAAGTGGAAGCTTTATCCTTGAGATTCAAATGCAAAGACTGCAGCAAATCAAACTAAGACAACCAATACTACATTTGTCAAACAACTTAATATTACTTTCTCTGATTTTCTATCAATGCCCTTCCTCAAATTTCCTTAAGGTGTCAGTTTCTTGATTGAGTACCTGTATATGGGTATTGTTAGTTTTGACAAATGCTCAATTAAGTTGCGATTAAAAATATACGTATATGCTATTAAAATATACATATACATATATATGTATTTAGAAAGAGAGAGAAATTTGGTTGGAAGAATATACTGCTTGATTATATTGTATTATTTTTTCTTCGTATTTATCTTTTTGTGTGTGTGTGTGAGTGTGTGGTATGCGGGCCTCTTACTGTTGTGGCCTCTCCCGTTGCGGAGCACAGGCTCCGGACGTGCAGGCTCAGCAGCCATGGCTCACGAGCCCAGCCGCTCCACGGCATGTGGGATCGTCCCAGACCGGGGCACGAACCCGCGTCCCCGGCATCGGCAGGCGGACTCTCAACCACTGCGCCACCAGGGAAGCCCCATATTTATCTATTTTATTATTTCTCAGAAATAAATGCATTATTACTTATATATCTTTAGAAAGACAAGTATTTTAGCTATTAATCCCTCCAGATTGGCATTGTCCTTTCATATTTTGAAGAAGTTCTCACATGTACTAATCTCACAACAACCCTGTAAGGGATTTAGTAAAATTGCCATTATACAACGTGCAAACTGAAACCAAGAGAGACTAATAATTGGCAGAGTCGGAGCTTGAATGCAAATCTTCTGTGTCATGTGCTTTCTTGCTTTACCACAGCTGATCAGCAGTTCATTAAAGGAAGTTCTCTGTAAAATTATGTAAATTTTAATTACCAAGGCCAAATGAAAGACTAGAATTAGAGCCGGGGCTGTATCATTGATTAGGTCCACTATTTGGGGCAGACTAATAAACCTTTTTCATTTCATTTCTAGCTATTACATTGGGATACCACAAACTTCTGATCAAGATGGTCCCATAAATTCACAATACATAGCAATGAGAAACAAAGTGTAAGGCTAAAAATCCGAAAGACAAGGCCCAATTCCAAAACCAGATAAACATTTCAGTGGACCTGAAATGCAGTAGAACCCCAAATAGTACATAGGTTTGAGGGTTGGGGATTATTAGATTCTGATCCAGTAGCTCAGTTTCTGTATGGCAGAGGGACTGAAAGTGTTTTGTGCAAAACTGAAAATGTGATCCAAGGTTAAAAGCCAGGGTCAGGGGCAAAGCAGGGGTCAGGAGGATGGGTGCCTGAAATCCAAAATTTAAAAATACATAAAGAAATTTAAAACTAATAAGTTCAGCCAATAAAATCAACAATCAAAACATGATTCTTTTCAGATAAATTAATTTCATGGACCATTCTAACAGGTATTTTTAAAAGCTTGAAGAGATAAATACATTTTATTTAGAAAAAGCAATAAATTATTAATCAAAAACAGGAGAAATAAAACTGAGAGGCAAATAGCTTAGAAAAGGAATTAGAACTCTTAGAAGTGAAAAATAGTGATCACTAACAATACATGCTCTATTAGCTTATAAAATTGTAAGACCATTGTGAGGACTAAACAGGATTGTGCAAGCCTGTTTCTGTGAATTGAAATATTTTATACTGTGGAATGTGGAATAGGGAGAATAGTCTGGGAGATCTCTGCATAGAGGTCTCTAAGCTGTGGGGCTGGCAAGGAACTGGGGTAACTCTAAGAGAGGGAAAGACAAACATAAAAGAATATATTGACAAATTTCACTTTATTTTAGAATTTGCCTGAAGAACCAGTGTTCTGGGACACCCTGACTAAGATCTGTATGTTAAGGAAGAAAGGATTTGTGCCTTTTTAAAGTGCCCATGAAATAGCCACTCCTATTTCTTGTAGAGAAAGGAGAAAAGGAAAAGGTACTACATAAATTAAGGCTTTCACTATCTTTCCCTTTTAGGGAAAACAAAATCACCACCTGGAGAGGAAAATGTCTGGACATGGAAAGTTTATGTTTTTTCTAGTGTGCATTTATAGGGTAGTACGCATCTGAAATTGGGCACACAAACCTTAATTTGTGTATGGTATATTTTCATGCAAATGTGACATGCATATCTTAGTGCTTGCTCTGTTCCACTCAAAAGTAGGTGGAGATATGAATATTATTGAGCAAGTATAATTTTCATACAAGAATTGTGTGGGCAGCTTCCATTCTGGTTAAGCATCTTAACAAAAATGAAAAGCTCAGATAAGAACAGTGGGATTTTGTAAGTGTTAATATTACAGCATGAATGTTTCTCATCACTCTCTATGCCTCTTGGGCCTTGAATTAGAAAGAAAAGAGCCATCCAGGCCAGAAGGCAAATTGTAACATGGGGAAAATTGATAGACAGGAATGCTTTTTCCTATCTTTTAAAAAATATACATATATTTTTAGAGGAGAAAATGGTCATTTGGAATTCTCTGTTTTGGAAGTCAGGCCAAGCATGATGCTTGACCTAGATTATAAATATTCTATGTTGTGAAACTGAAACACTTGGAAATACTTTCTGATGAAATTCAGAATAATCTAACATGAGCAATAAAGCTCCACAGCCTCAGATCATATGAAGATTAATTCTGGCAGTGGTTGAAGTACATGAAGTGTGATCAAGCTGTACCTACCCTACAACTCACCACACGATTTGTTTTGAAGAAACTGAGAACTGGAAATGTGACTTTTACCTCCCTACCACCTAATGAAATCAGGGATTCTGATTGACTAAACAAAACTTTTATTGACTAAAACACATGCGAGTGGGAAAGTGGCTGGAAATGTGAAAAGGGAAGACCATTTTCTTGAAAGTGAGTAAGTAATAACCAGTAAGCCTCTCTAGAAACATATCCAGGTCTGGGAAACAACAAAAAGAGGTGCACAGAAAACAATTCTGTGACAAGACTCCTATTCTGAGTTTGGGTGAGTTTGGGGAATGCAGATTCCATTCAGAACCAAACTATGGATAAGCTAAATCAGCAAGAACTTTTTTGCTTGGTGACCCAAAGAACTTTAAAAGCACCTCACCCAGTGATTGGTGCATAAGTAAAGGCTATATTTGGATGTGAAAATGGAGACACTTATAAAGATCTGATTTATATATAAAATTGTGCCATCCTAAAACGAGTAATGAAACTGTGCTTATAATTATGCACCTGCTTATTGAATCCATCCCTTAATTTCTATTCTTGGAGTCATCAGGGTTCTTATTACCTCTTGCCTAAAATATTGCAATAACTTTCTAACTGGCCTTCTGCCTTTAGTCTCTTCCCTGTCCACAGCATTCTCCTACTTAGAAATTTTCAGTGGCTCCCCACTGCCCACTAAGCACAAAACATGGCAGTCAGTATTTTCTATGATCTGGAGCCAAAGATACATTTCCAGCCTTATCTGCCATTACTTTTCTCCATGTGCTTTATGCTGCAGCCAAGCTGGCTAATCATCATTCCCCAAACATCCTCCAGAGTGATATTTCTAAAACACAAATATGATCCTGTTATCGCCTAACTTAAACCCTTCGGTGACTTCCTATACTGTTACTCTGTAGGATTAATCCCAAAGTTATTAGTCTGTGTGATCCTCTAAATCTGGTACCTGTCAAGCTCTCCAGTCTTTTCTCTGCTCATCAGACCCCACCCCACCCTCCTCAAAACCTATAATGAAGCCATATGGAGCTACTTAAAACTATTTAAATAGACCAACTTATTTCTTGCCCTTACGCCTTTGTTAATGTTTTCCCCTCTGTCTTTTATACCCTTCCCTGCATCTTCCTGCCTTCAATGCCCCAGGGTCCACCTGGAAAAAAGAAAAAAAAAACTTATTATTTTTTCTAAGATTCAGCTCAAGCTCATCTCCTTCACAAAAGCATTCCATTTCTATAAAACTTGATTGATATCTTCATCACACAAACCCACTGTTCCTCCTGTAACCCCAGTACCAGGTACCTATTTTTATCATTAAAATGGTAACACTTCTTTTGCATTAACCATTTCCTAATATGTCTAAAACCTCATTAAGGGCAAGGACAGTGTCTTGTTTATCTTTGTAATCCTAGCACTGCACACAATGCAAAGCACAGAATAGTGTTCAATAAATGGTAGCAAAGCGCTAACTCCTTAAGAATAGGGCCTGTGGGATACTCGTAGTGCTTAATGACTGTCTACTGAGAGAATGAATAGACGGTGGATACTTATAACTTTCATGCCGTCTTCATTTGCAATAGTCAAGTCTCTCTCTCAGACAGCACACACCGTGTTGTAGAGCGGTGCTTCTCAAACTTTAACACGTACATTAAATCACCTGCAGATCCGGGGGAAAATTGTATTCTGTTTCAGTAGATCTGAGTTAGTAGATGCTGATGCTGTTGGTCCTCAGACTACACTTTGAGTGACAGTAGAGGACTCTGGGGCAAGGGATTTCACATGAGAGGTTCAGGAGACATACAAGTAGCCAAAGGAACTCAACAGAAGGCGGGGGACTACTTAGTGGTGCCACAAGTGTTACATATCCAGGCAGGCTTTTGAGGCTATGCTAGGGGCTGAGGTTTTATCTTTACCGCCTTTATTTCTCTAACCACACCACATGGTTTTCAGAGTCAGGCTTTTCTCCCCTTCACTCCCCCATCATGATTCAGCCTGTATAAAAGCTCCCCAGATTCCATTTCAGGCCCAGCGGCCATGGCTCACGGGCCCAGCCGCTCCGCGGCATGTGGGATCCTCCCAGACCGGGGCGCGAACCCGGTTCCCCTACATCGGCAAGCGGACGCGCAACCACTGCGCCACCAGGGAAGCCCCCCAGATTCCATTTTTAAACTAACCTGAAGCTGTTCTCCTCTCTGCTTTTCATAAACTCAAGTTCTCTCTGCTTTATTGCTTAAACCCTGGAAACCCAATCTTTCCAGTTTTCAGAAGCCTCTCCAGCTGCCTGAATTATTTTGCCTCGATTTTAATCAGAAACAGCTTTTCCTTTTCCAGCTAATGCACCAGCTTCACCTCTGCAAAGGCCAGTTTCCCAGCTGCTGCTGCTGTGATTGATAAGTACAGATCTCATTCTGAAAGACTTGCTGCTCTCCCCTCCCACTTTCAAGAGAACATGAAGTAGTCAGGATTAAACTGTAGGGTGCCTTAGGAAAACACCAGCGTTCTTACTGTTGTCTGATCAAATGTCATAAAGGAAAAGCAAATGTAGGAGAGAAACTGGAGATTTGGCTGGCAGCTGCAGGAGCTTGTGAATTCATATATCATGTAAACTGCCAATCATTTGCTAGTGTCAATTTATAATTAGAGATGCCATTTTAAGGTGAATTTTGATATTTACTGCTACTAGTTGACTTTTTCCAGTAATGTCTAGTTTCACATTACAGCACTGTCTCTTCCTTCAGGAAGTTAAGTAAATCCAGAGGTTTCAGAGTCAATCCAGGAAACCATGAACACATTAGAAAACCATTTTACATCTTAATATGTAAGCCATTATTATCACACACACACAAGCACAAGCATATACATATTTATAATTTAATTATAAAATTTATAAAAGTGAAATTACAAAGTTTTATTATTTAGAATAAAGTTAAATGATTACAAAGCTTTTTTTCCCCAGCAATATCCAATGGATCCATCAATACATTGTTTAAATAACCACATTCAAAATGCATAAAAATAATGCATTTGAAATCTGTTGTCATATACTTTAACATTTCCTCTAAACTATGCGCATAATCTAAACCCTAAGTATTAAATGGTTTACCTGCTGTTTAAAAATAGGCTTGTTTGATTAATTTTTCACTGAGGGGATAAAAATTGACCCGATTTTTTTATTAGTAATAAGCTGGCACATGCTTTAACTGAGTTTAGAGCTTCCACTGACTTCAAAGTAGGCATCAGTTTCTATTAGCTTCTTGAAGCATGAAAGACCAAACAGATTCACTACCGGAACGATGGAAGCTTCTAAATGTACATTTATTTGCTCAAGATTTCAAACCCTGCTATCAGTACAAGCAGTGTATCTTTAACATCTGTGATAGTCTGCCTCCATTAAAAATTAACCCTTCCCCACCCTCACTCTTTCTAAAACAGATACAGACAATCTCAGAAAAATGATTCTTTGGAGGAAAATGCTATCTTTGTTTTAGAAAACAACCCCAAGTTGTAGAATTTCAGAGCTGGAATGAATCCTAATGATCATCCAGTTTCTCATTTTATAGCTGGGAAAGAAATAGAGTTCTGTAGAGGTGGCAAAGCCACATCTAAAGAGTGTTTCCTGGCACTCAGGCCAGGAATCTTTCCATAACCATTATTTACGGGATATGTGTATTGACTAAACCTAACAGCATTTAATTAGATCTCTAATTGACATATTTTGTAAATAAAGCATTAACTCTTCCTAGAAGAGGTTTAAGTGTAAGTGATAGCACTCCCGGTAAAGGAAAATTTTCTTCCGTTAAGTCATACCACAGGTTTTCCCCTAGTCATTAGCCATTGGATTGAATCTTAACTACTTTTAATTCTCTTATGAGGTGAAAGAGAAATTTCATAGATAAAGTAACCTGAGGGGTTAAGTAGAAGCAGGATTCTGTTGTAAATGAAAGGACTAAGCACCTTGATTCTTAGGTTTGTATTTTATAACCAAAATACCAATACCCGTTTAAGGGAGACATAAGCTTAAGTTTAGGACTTCTGAATAATGATAAATGTGAATGAATTTTAAAGAGGGTACTATCTCTTGAAATTATATCATATGAAGTATAAATGGAGTCTTTGGCTAATTTTAGAAAAATGTTCATCACAAATATGATAAATGGTTGTATCTTTAACATATAAAGAGGCCATACAAATTTATCCGAGAAAAACACTTATGGCTAACAATAGAAAAGTGGCCTGAAGACATGAACTAGCATTTACAATGAACATGAAAAATATTTAAACAAGAAATGCAAATTTTAAATGGCTTATATTTTTCACCTATAAAAGTAACTAAATTTCTCTCCCTTTTTTCAATAATCCCTTTTTCTTTTATAAAGACATCTATTGAATAGAATGTGGTAAAACATACCATATATACTACATGTCTGTATTATACATATACTATATAATCTTTCTGAAAAATTCCTCAGAAGTATATATTAAGAACCTAAAATGTATGCAGATCCTTTACCTAGTAAATCCACTTCGATTCTTTACCTAGTAAATCCACTTCAGGGAATATATATATCAAGGATCAGATGCAAACCAATATTTGTGGAGATTGCTGCATGATTTGTAACAATAAAAAATTGCAATAAATAAAAATTCTCAAGCATAGTTAATGGACTAAATAAATCATAAAATACCCAGAGTATTTTAATATTTTTTAATATTCCAGGAGAGAACATTATTTTATAGCCTTTGGAACCATGTTTTCACATGATATATAAGGACTAAGAAAAATTTTGGCAGTATAATATTAAACTAAAAGAATAGTTTTCACCAAATATGGAAAGATTTTCAACCATTATTTCTTTCAAATATTTTTTCTGTCCTTTATGTGCTTCATTTTGGGTAGTTTCAGTTTGCTATATCTTCAAGCTGACTAATATTTTTTCTATAATGTCTAATTTTCCCGTTTTCCTGTCCAGTGTATTTTTTATCTCAGATGTTTATTTCTAGAAATTTGAATCATGTGTTTTTTTACATCTTCCCAGTCTCTACTTCACTTTTTAAACATGTGGAATATAGTTTTAATGTGTGTTTTAATGTTTTTATCTCCTCGTGTGCTAATTCTAACATATATCAGTTTTGGATCAGTTTTGATTGATTAATTTATCTCCTTATTGGGTAATATTTCCAGCCTGTTTGCACATCTAGCCACGGTACGCGGGCATCTCACTGCTGTGGCCTCTCGCGTTGCGGAGCACAGGCTCCGGACGCGCAGGCTCACCGGCCATGGCTCACGGGCCCAGCCGCTCCGCGGCACGTGGGATCCTCCCGGACCGGGGCACGAACCCGTATCCCCTGCATCGGCAGGCGGACTCTCAACCACTGCGCCACCAGGGAAGCCCCACACACCTAGTAATTTTTGATCAGATGCCAGACATGGTGAATTTTACTTTGTTTGATGCTGAATATTTTTCTATTCCTATAAATATTCTTAAGCTTTTTTCTGGAATGCAGTTAAATTATCAATACTTCAGAACTGTTTGATCCTTTGGGGTCTTACTTTTTAATTATGTTAGACCAGAACACAGCAGTACTAAATCTAAGGTTAATTATTTCCTACTACTAAGCAAGATCCTTCTGTGTACTCTACCTAAATTCTAATCTGGCTGATGGGAATAGGCACTACTACCAGCCCTGAATTATCAATGGGCACTCTTACCAATAATTCTTTCAAGTGGTTCTTTCACCAGGGTTGGGTCATTTCTTCATTTTCTTGCACTGATCATTAGTGAGTTGAATATTTGAGGGAGTCTATAGATCTTTGAAGTTTTATTTCTATGTAGCTCTCTCTCCTTTACATTCTTTGTCCTGACAACTCTAGTTGCCTTGGTCTTCCCATACTCTCAGCTCTTTCTCACCAACTCTGGGAGTCCACCACTCTGTCTGGGTTACCTGTTCCTGTAACACAGCTTGGAAACTCTCTCATGGCAGTAATCTGGGCAGTCATAGGACTCACTTTGTTTGCTGTCTCTCAGAATTTCTGTCCTTCATCTCCTCATGTCCAGTATCTTACAAACCATCATTTCTTACATTCTGTCTTCTGTTTTCTTCTTATTTTGGTCAGGAGGTCAAATTTGGTCTCTTGTCTAGAAGTGGAAGCCCTTACCTTTTTATGTCTGTTTTTCAAAAACATTATTGAAAGCTGATTTGTGTGTATATGGTAAAGGAGGAGCCTCACTACACATGGAAAATATGAGAATATAAATAATCCCAAATTAGTTTAAAACAGATACATGCAAAATACTAGCACATGCATACATATTCATGTTAAAAGAAGAAAATATCAAAATATTAGCAAAAGGGCTTGTTCCTGGGATTATATCTGATTTATACTTTTCTAACTTCATACTTTTCTAAATTATCTTCTAGTATGAAAACATATTAATGTTACTAAAAATGAATATTACATAAGTATATATAACTTTTGGGAAAAGAAAGCACACTTCTATTTTGCTTGAAAAATCACATAATAATGAGTAGCATATACATATGAGTAACACACACACACACACACACACACACACACACACACACACACATCTGATTTCATAAAGGGGATGGAGTATACTTTCCAATGAACGAAACGCCCAGTGGTGGAGGTTGTAGGTTCTCCTTACAGGAGACCTTACTTCAAAAGCTGAAAGTCCAGTTTTCAAGGAAGCAGAGAAGGAATATGTAACTGCTTGGTATTGGGATGGGATAAACACACACACACACACACACACACACACACACACACACACACACACACACATCTGATTTCATAAAGGGGATGGAGTATACTTTCCAATGAACGAAACGCCCAGTGGTGGAGGTTGTAGGTTCTCCTTACAGGAGACCTTACTTCAAAAGCTGAAAGTCCAGTTTTCAAGGAAGCAGAGAAGGAATATGTAACTGCTTGGTATTGGGATGGGATAATATCTAAGCTCCTTCCAATTCTGAATTTCTATGCATGCTATTTCTTCTGAGAATACCAAAGCTTAGTAAATTATTAAATTTCAAGGACAGACTGCTTCCTTTGGAAAGAGGTAACTTTATACAGCCTCTTCATAGTTACAAATGAATATCTCTTGTGGAAATGTCAGATAAAACAATTTCTGGGAATGCAATGAAAATGCATAACTGGCTAAATGAGCAATTTCATGTAATTGTGAGGAGATAAAAATGAAAAGGCTAAAAATCAAATACAGTCTAACATAGACTGTATTTGAAAGGAACTTATTAAACTAAGTAGATTTGTAAGTACACTCTGAGGAACTCAGAAGAGTGTGCTCCAGGGAAAAGCAAAAGCAGAGAAGCGTAGTGCTAGAAAGGACCATAGACATCTTCTGGTCCATTGTTTCCCAAATGAGGCTATAGACCGCCTGGGTTTGAATCCTGATTCTAGATTTACAAGCTGCCTGACTTTGGGCAAGTTATTAACCTCTCTGTGCCACAACCCCCATCTGTACAATCAGGATTGAAATGGGTGTTGTGAAGATTATATGAGTTAATGCAAATATAGAGCTTAGAATATCTGGCACACAGTAAGATTTAAATAAATATTAGCTATTCTAGGTGTATATGGATGGATTTTTGTTTTGTTTTGCTTTTAACTGTTTCTTTTTTTTTAAACATCTTTACTGGAGTATAATTGCTTTACAATGGTATGTTAGTTTCTGCTTTATAACAAAGTGAATCAGCTATACATATGCATATGTCCCCATATCTCTTCCCTCTTGCATCTCCCTCCCTCCAACCCTCCCTATCCCACCACTCTAGGTGGTCACAAAACACCGAGCTGATTGATCTCCCTGTGCTATGCAGCTGCTTCCCACTGGCTATCTATTTTACGTTTGGTAGTGTATATATGTCCATGCCACTCTCTCACTTTGTCCCAGCTTACCCTTCCCCCTCCCCGTATGCTCAGGTCCATTCTGTAGTAGGTCTGCATCTTTATTCCCGTCTTGCCCATAGGTTCTTCAAGACATTTTTTTTTCTTTTACATTCCATATATATGGGTTAGCATACTGTATTTGTTTTCCTCTTTCTGACTTACTTCACTCTGTATGACAGACTCCAGGTCCATCCACCTCACTACAAATAACTCAATTTCGTTTCTTTTTATGGCTGAGTAATATTCCATTGTATATATGTGCCACATCTTCTTTATCCATCCATCTGTTGATGGACACTTAGGTTGCTACCATGTCCTGGCTCTTGTAAATAGAGCTGCAATGAACATTATGGTACATGACTCTTTTTGCATTATGGTTTTCTCAGGGTATATGCCCA
>NC_041219.1:32578894-32579198 GCF_002837175.3 Physeter macrocephalus | reverse complement strand
TTTGGAGATTAATCCTTTGTCAGTTGCTTCATTTGCAAATATTTTCTCCCATTCTGAGAGATGTCTTTTTGTCTTGTTTATAGTTTCATTTGCTGTGCAAAAGTTTTAAGTTTCATTAGGTCCCATTTCTTTATTTTTGTTTTTATTTCCATTTCTCTAGGAGGTGGATCAAAAAGGATCTTGCTGTGATTTATGTCATAGAGTGTTCTCCCTATGTTTTTCTCTGAGAGTTTGATGGTGTCTGCCCTTATATTTAGATCTCTAATCCATTTTGAGTTTATTTTTGTGTATGGTGTTAGGGAGT
>NC_041219.1:32578608-32578790 GCF_002837175.3 Physeter macrocephalus | reverse complement strand
CACATGCCGCGGAGTGGCTGGGCCTGTGGGCCATGGCCGCTGGGCCTGCTAGTCCGGAGCCTGTGCTCCTCAATGGGAGAGGCCATAGCAGTGAGAGGCCCGCGTAATGCAAAAAAAAAAAAAAAAAAAAAAAAAAAGATTGCTTTGGCTATTCGGGGTCTTTTTTGTTTCCATACAAATTA
>NC_041219.1:32577557-32578506 GCF_002837175.3 Physeter macrocephalus | reverse complement strand
AACAGTGACAGTTTTACTTCTTCTTTTCCAATTTGGATTCCTTTTATCTCTTTTTCTTCTCTGATTGCTGTGGCTAAAACTCCAAAACTATGTTGAATAATAGTGGTGACAGTGGGCAACCTAGTCTTGTTCCTGATCTTAGTGGAAATGGTTTCAGTTTTTCACCATTGAGGACAATGTTCGCTGTGGGTTTGTCATATATGGCCTTTATTATGTTGAGGAAAGTTCCCTCTATGCCTCCTTTCTGGAGGGTTTTTATCATAAATGGGTGTTGAATTTTGTCAAAAGCTTTCTCTGCATCTATTGAGAGGATCATATGGTTTTTCTCCTTCAGTTTGTTAATATGATGTATCACGTTGATTGATTTGCATATATTGAAGAATCCTTGCATTCCTGGGATAAACACCACTTGACCATAGTGTGTGATCTTTTAATATGCTGTTGGATTCTGTTTGCTAGTATTTTGTTGAGGATTTTTGCATCTATGTTCGTCAGTGATATTAGCCTGTAGTTTTCTTTCTTTGTGACTTCCTTGTGTGGTTTTCGTATCAGAGTGATGGTGGCCCTGTAGAATCAGTTTGGTTTGAGAGTGTTCCTCCCTCTGCCATATTTTGGAAGAGTTTGAGAAGGATTGGATTCTGTTTGCTAGTATTTTGTTGAGGATTTTTGCATCTATGTTCGTCAGTGATATTAGCCTGTAGTTTTCTTTCTTTGTGACTTCCTTGTGTGGTTTTCGTATCAGATTGATGGTGGCCCTGTAGAATCAGTTTGAGAGTGTTCCTCCCTCTGCTATATTTTGGAAGAGTTTGAGAAGGATAGGTGTTAGTTCTTCTCTAAATGTTTGATAGAATTCGCCTGTAAAGCAATTGGTCCTGGGCTTTTGTTTGTTGGAAGATTTTTAATCACAGTTTCAATTTCAGTGCTTGTGATTGGTCTGTTCATATTTTCT
>NC_041219.1:32546441-32577427 GCF_002837175.3 Physeter macrocephalus | reverse complement strand
TCCATATTTTCTCTTTTTGCCTGGTGCAGTCTCAGAAGGTTGTGCACTTCTAAGAATTTGTCCATTTCTTCCAGGTTGTCCAGTTTATTGGCATATAGTTGCTTGTAGTAATCTCTCGTGATCCTTTGTATTTCCGCAGTGTTAGTTGTTACTTCTTTTTCATATCTAATTCTACTGATTTGAGTCTTGTCCCTTCTTTTCTTGATAAGTCTGGCTAATGGTTTATCAATTTTATCTTCTCAGAGCACCAGGTTTTAGGTTTATTGATCTTTGCTATTGTTTCCCTCATTTCTTTCTCCTTTATTTCTGATCTGATCTTTATGATTTCTTTCCTTCTGCTAACTGGCGTTTTTTTGTTTTTCTTTCTCTAATTGCTTTTGGTGTAAGGTTAGGTTGTTTATTTGAGATGTTTCTTGTTTCTTAAGGTAGGATTGTATTGCTATAAACTTCCCTCTTAGAACTGCTTTTGCTGCATCCCATAGTTTATGGGTCGTCGTGTTTTCATTCTCATTTGTTTCTAGGTATTTCTTGATTTCCTCTTTGATTTCTTCAGTGATCTCCTGGTTATTAAGTAGTGTGTTGTTTAGCCTCCATGTGTTTGTATTTCTTACAGATTTTTTCCTGTAACTGATATCTAGTCTCATAGCGTTGTGGTCGGAAAAGATACTTGATACAATTTCGATTTTCTTAAATTTACCGAGGCTTCATTTGTGACCCAAGGTATGATCTATCCTGGAGAATGTTCCATGAGCACTTGAGAAGAATGTGTATTCTGTTGTCTTTGGATGGAAGGTCCTATAAATATCAATTAAATCCATCTTGTTTAATGTATCATTTAAAGCTTGTGTTTCCTTATTTATTTTCATTTTGGATGATCTGTCCATTGGTGAAAGTGTGGTGTTAAAGTCCCCTACTATGATTGTGTTACTGTCGATTTCCTCTTTTATGGCTATTAGTATTTTCCTTATTTATTGAGGTGCTCCTAGGTTGGGTGCATAAATATTTACAATTGTTATATCTTCTTCTTGGATTGATTCCTTGATCATTATGTAGTGTCTTTCTTTCTCTCTTGTAATAGTCTTTATTTTAAAGTCTATTTTGTCTGATATAAGAATTGCTGCTCCAGCTTTCTTTTGATTTCCATTTACATGGAATATCTTTTTCCATCCCCTCACTTTCAGTCTCTATATGTCCCTAGGGGTGAAGTGGGTCTCCTGTAGATAGCATATATACGGGTCTTCTTTTTGTATCCATTCAGCCAATCTTTGTCTTTTGGCTGGAGCATTTAATCCACTTACATTTAAGGTAATTATCGATATGTATGTTCCTATTACCATTTTCTTAATTGTTATGGGTTTATTTTTGTAGGTCTTTTCCTTTTCTTGTGTTTCCTGCATAGAGAAGTTCCTTTAACATTTGTTGTAACACTAGTTTGGTGGTGCTGAATTCTCTTAGCTTTTGCTTGTCTGTAAAGGTTTTCATTTCCCCATCAAATTTGAATGAGATCCTTGCTGAGTAGAGTAATTTTGGATGTAGGTTTTTCTCCTTCATTACTGTAAATATGTCCTGCCACTCCCTTCTGGCTTGCAGAGTTTCTGCTGAAAGATCAGCTGTTAACCTTATGGGGATTCCCTTGTGTGTTATTTGTTGTTTTTTCCCTTGCTACTTTTAATATTTTTTCTTTGTATTTAGTTTTTGATAGTTTGATTAATATGTGTCTTGGCATGTTTCTCCTTGGATTTATCCTGTTTGGGACTGTCTGTGCTTTCTGGCCTGATTAACTCTTTCCTGTCCCATATTAGGGAAGTTTTCAACTATAATCTCTTCAAATATTTTCTTAGTCCCTTTCTTTTTCTCTTCTTCTTCTGGGACCCCTATAATTTGAATGTTGGTGCATTTAATGTTGTCCCAGAGGTCTCTGAGACTGTCCTCAATTCTTTCCATTCTTTTTTCTTTATTTTGCTCTGTGGTTGTTACTTCCACTATTTTATCTTCCAGGGCACTTATCCGTTCTTCTGCATCAGTTATTCTGCTATTGATCCCTTCTAGAGAATTTTTAATTTCATGTATTGTGTTGTTCATCACTGTTTGTTTGCTCTTTAGTTCCTCTAGGTCTTGTTAAATGTTTCTTTTATTTTCTCCATTCTATTTCCAAGATTTTGCATCTTTACTCTCATTATTCTGAATTCTTTTTCAGGTAGACTGCTTATTTCCTCTTCATTTGTTAGGTCTGGTGGGTTTTTGCCTTGCTCCTTCATCTACTGTGTTTTTCTCTCTTCTCCTTTTGCTTCACTTACTGTGTTTGGGGTCTCCTTTTCACAGGCTGCAGGTTCATAGTTCCCGTTGTTTTTGGTGTCTGTCCCCAGTGGCTAAGGTTGGTTCAGTGGGGTGTGTGGGCTTCCTGGTGAAGTGGACTAGTGCCTGTGTTCTGATGGATGAGGCTGGATCTTGTCTTTCTGGTGGACAGCTCCATGTCTGGTGTGTTTTGGGGTGTCTGTGGCCTTATTATGATTTAGGCAGCCTCTGTGCTAATGTATGGGGTTGTGTTCCTGTCTTGCTAGTTGTTTGGCATAGGGTGTCCAGCCCTGTAGCTTGCTGATCGTTGAGTAGAGCTGGGTCTTTTCATTGAGATGGATATCTCTGGGAGATTTTTGCCATTTGATATTACGTGGAGCTGGGAGGTCTCTTGTGGACCAGTGTCCTGAACTTGGCTCTCCCGCCTCAGTGGCACAGCCCTGACACCTGGCTGGAGCACCAAGAGCCTGTCCTCCATACGGCTCAGAATAAAAGAGAGAAAAAAAAGAAAGAAAGAAGAAGATAAAGTAATATAAAATAAAGTAAAATGAAAGTTATTAAAATAAAACATAATTTTTAAGAAAAAAAAATTTTAAGTAAAAAAAAAAAAAAAAAATGGACAGACAGAACCCTAGGACAAATGGTAACGGCAGAGCTATACATAACAAAATCACACACAGAAGCATACACATACACACTCACTAAAAGAGAAAAAGGGGAAAATATATATATATCGTTGCTCCCAAAGTCTACCTCCTCAGTTTGGGATGATTCGTTGTCTATTCAGATATTCCACAGATGCAGGGTACATCAAGTTGATTGTGGAGATTTAAGCCGCTGCTCTTGAGGCTGCTGGAAGAAATTTCCCTTTCTCTTCTTTGTTCGCACAGCTCCCGGGGTTCAGCTTTGGATTTGGCCCCGCCTCTGCGTGTAGGTTTCCTGAGGGCATCTGTTCTTTGCTCAGACAGGACGGGATAAAAGTAGCAGCTGCTTCAGGGGCTCTGGCTCACTCAGGCCCGGGGGGAGGGAAGGGTACCGATGCTGGGCGAGCCAGCGGCAGCAAAGGCCGGCGTGACGTTTCACCAGCCTGAGGCACACCATGCGTTCTCCCGGCGAAGTTGTCCCTGGATCATGGAACCCTGGCAGTGGCAGGCTGCACAGGCTCCCGGGAGGGGAGGTGTGGAGAGTGACCTGTGCTCGCACACAGGCTTCTTGGTGGCGGCAGCAGCTGCCTTAGCATCTAATGCCCGTCTCTGGGGTCCGCGTTGATAGCCGCGGCTCGCGCCCGTCTCTGGAGCTCCTTCAAGCAGTGCTCCTAATTCCCTCTCCTCGCGCACCAGGAAACAAAGAGGGAAGAAAAAGTCTCTTGCCTCTTCGGCAGGTCCATACTTTTCCCCGGACTCCCTCCCGGCTAGCTGTGGCGCACTAGCCCCCTTCAGGCTGTGTTCATGCAGCCAACCCCAGTCCTCTCCCTGGGATCCGACTGAAGCCCGAGCCTCAGCTCCCAGCCCCCGCCCGTCCCTGCAGGTGAGCAGAGAAGCCTCTCGGCCTGGTGAGTGCTGGTCGGCACCGATCCTCTGTGTGGGAATCTCTCCGCTTTGCCCTTCGCACCCCTGTTGCTGCACTCTCCTCTGTGGCTCCGAAGCTTCCTACCTCCGTCACCCACAGTCTCCACCCGCGAAGGGGCTTCCTAGTGTGTGGAAACCTTTCTTCCTTCACAGCTCCCTCCCACTGGTGCAGGTCCCATCCCTATTCTTTTGTCTCTGTTTTTTCTTTTTTCTTTTGCCCTACCCAGGTACGTGGGGAGTTTCTTGCCTTTAGGGAGGTCTGAGGTCTTCTGCCAGCGTTCAGTAGGTGTTCTGTAGTAGTTGTTCCACATGTTAGATGTATTTCTGTTGTATTTGTGGGGAAGAAGGTGATCTCCGTGCCTTACTCTTCCGCCATCTTGAAGCTCCTCTCGCTGGATGAATTTTTTAAAATTTTTCTTCATGTATTTAATGTGCATTCAAAACTATATAGCTCATTTAATCTGTGTTTATATTAATATTATTACTTAAGATCATTTGCAGTGGTGACAAAGTTAAAAACATTAATTTAATTTTTAATTAATCAAGCACTAATATCGTTGTGTTTGTACATTGCAAAAATCATACTGGTGATATACAAAAGACTTAAGTACAATTCACTCACTTAACAAATGAGAAAATGATGCCCAAAGAGGGGAAAAAAAGCACTTATTCAAGAAGTTAGAGGCAAAGTAGTATAAGGATCTAAATCGCTTGAAAGATCACTGCTTTTGCAATGTATTCTTCTAAACCTTCATTCCCACTTCTTACCCACATTTTGACTTCTGCTTTTGTAGATACAGTCAATAGTTCACTTTCTTCAGAGTTCCCTTTCTCCCCATTCCATGTCACTTATGCTATAAAAAAAATTTACTTCCACAGTTTTAGTAACTAGCCTTAAGTATTAGCTCTGACAGACATAATGAAATAATTAACTTATTTAGACCAAATGTGACAAATAAGGTGAGTGTCATTCATTTAAGATTAGAAATAAAACAAATAGCATGTTTATATAAAACATGAGAGCAAGAAATGGCTCTACTCAACACACTTCATGCATGAGAAGCATTCAATTCAGTGCTGGATTTGACCCTGTGTTAGAGTTAGGAAGACATGTCAAGAATCTACACTGGTTAAAGGAGTAGAGTTGCAAGAAATGAAAATCCTTGGCCATTGAATTCAACTCTTAAAAGTGAAATGGTAGTCAGGAAAGGAATATGGCTACATGAACGTCCCACAAAAATTGATTATTCATCAGGGTATGTATTTCTCATTTAAGCTCCTGTCTAGTGGAGGTAAATAAATAATCACAGTACAGTGACACTTGCTATCACAGAAATAGGTAAGTGTCAAGGAGTTAATTAACTCTGTCCAGAGGTTAATACAGGCTATATAGGCAAGCTGACACTTGAGTTGAATCTCATGGGTTAGGTATAATCTGCTTGGCAGATAAAGTAAAGGAGGAGCAACCCAAGCTGAAGGGAAGGCAAATTTAACACAGTGAAAGTTGGGTGCGTTCAGGGCACTGTGAATCATTTGATATGGCTGGATCCTGGGGTACTCATAACAGGGAATAGCAATACATGAGGAGGTAAAAGAAGATGAGAATGTTTTGCAGAAACTTTAGAATTTATCCCTTATGGGTAGGTTGAGATCCAAAATCAGTGTTACAGGCCTGTATGGCCAACTAAATGGATGCCAAAGACAGTCTTATGGAGTCTCATAAATACATTTACCCTTGACTCATCTGTAATAAAAATATTTACCTCTCCATTCATTCATTAGGTTAATCTTTACTTGTCTGCCTATTGTGTAATGTATTAGTTCACTCAATGTTAATAAAAGATGGGAAGGCTCCTTGGTGAAAGAGGAATATAAATATGGTCTATGCTGTCATTTTGGAATAGCATCTCATGAAAAGTCAGACAAGTTGATTTACTTGGAACAGACTGATCTAAAAAGTGACAGTTTGAAACAAGCAAAAATTATTTCATCACTTTCTATGCAGGTGCCTTATAGTGCTTCTTGTTACCAATTTACAGTTCATGAAGAGCAGATAATAAGTTTGAGCACTCTCATATTATAAAATGGAAGGAACAATGTTGTCCACTGCCTATAAAAGTCCCTAGATGTTACCAATGTATTTTGTTGATTAGCCTACATTTCTGACATCATTTCTTTTAAGATCAAGACCCCTAACAGACAGCCTTTGGTGTAAAAAGGTGCATCCATTACAGAAGGGCAGTCCTAATGGTTTAAGAAATGCCTCTAACCCAGATAGCTTTCAGCCTAGAAAACTGTAGAAATCATTCCTAAGATTTATTTTAATGTCATTGTCAAAATCTGCTCCTAAAATTCCACCAAATGTATCAACTATGCTCTCTAATAAAACTCATTATCATCTCTTTTTCATTTTTTCTTGTGATGTGGAGTGGAATAGTGTAGTTTGCTTTGAAGGAAAAATAATGCTCCAAAATTTGCACCCGTCAAGAGGGAATCACTCATTTCTGTCATTCTACTTGACTATAAGATTCTTCAACACTATAAAAAGATGAAAAAAATGTAACAATAAAAAGTCCCATGTTCCTCTTTCTCTCTCACCCTGCACTTATTTTTGGTATGGTTCTGACGTGTACATTGCAAGTACTTTAAAAATATTTTATGATTATAAAATTTAATGAAAAGCTTCTGAATATTTTGACCATTCAAAAATGCCTTGCACTTTTAAAAAATGTCGGCAGATTATTAATCCAACACCCTGAGCACTTTCCAGTTTGAGTAATTATATTCCACCTACCTAGCTTCCCCCTGGTGGTTTCAATTTGCATACCGCATTTTCTTCACTTCCAGTTCTAAATTCTGGTGGTGTTTACTTCCATACTGATACCTGAATGTAACACTAATCTCTCTCTGTGCCCATCAGTTTTTATGAAGCTGAGGAAAATATACTTAATACCTTCATATGTATGCCCTCATTTTTATAAAACACACTTAACATGTATATCCAGTGGCCCCATTTATATTGGCTTCCCTTTCTCTTTAACTCCGTGGAGGCCCCCACTTACCCACGGAGTCTACATTTGCTTCTTTCTTTTTGTATAAATATATTTCAATATATTGCTAGTGTTCCTGGAAATGTTCTAGAAAAGTCATTTAGTAGGGGGTCATAAATTCCTCACTGGGCTATCTAGCTATAGGTTAACATTGGCCAGAGTAAGTTATGTTTGCTTAAGAAGTAATAAGAGCATAAGAAAGGATGGAATTAATAATAGTGCTATCTGAAAATACATTCTCTAATAAAAAAATGACAACCACCACCATAACCACAATGTGATTAATAGATAATATTTATTGAACTCTTACTATAGGTCAGGCATTCTTCTAAGTGTCTTAAATGTAATAACTCATTTAATTCTCACAAAGCCCCATTTAGGTAAGTGATATTTTTTTTCTTTTTTTACATATGGGGAAAACAAGGCACAGAGATTTTAATAATTTGCTGAGAATCATATAAGCAGTAAGTGACAGGGCTGTGATTCAAGCCTAGGTAATCTGGCTACAGAGTTTATGCTTTTATTAGTCAGTTTCTACAGAAAAACAGAACCACTTGGATATAGAGATAGAAAAAGAAGTAGAAAATGATTTATTATAAATAACTGGCCACGTGATATGGAGGTGGGCAAGTCCCAAGATCTCCAGGGTGAGTGGCAAGTTGGAGACCAAGGAGAATAGATGGCTTAGTTCTAGTCTGAGTTTGAAGATCTGAGAAATAGGAGAGCTGATAGTGTAGTTCCATCCAAAGGCAGGGCAGGCTCAAGAACAAGGAAGAACTGATGTTCCACTTTGATTCTGAAGGCAGGAAAAGAGCTGATGTCCCAGTATGAAGGCATTCAGGCAGGAGAAATTTTCCCTACCTGAGGGAGGGGCAGTCATTTTGTTCTATTCAGGCCTTCAATTGACTGGATGAGGCCCACCCACATTAGAGAGGGCAATCTGCTTTACTCAGTCTATCAATTTAAATGTTGATCTCATCCAAAAACATCCTCACAGACACGCCCAGAGTAAAGTTCCACCAAATATATTTGACCACCCATGGCCCCGTCAAGTTGACACATAAAATTAACCATTACATTACTCTTAACCACTGTTCTGATATTTCAAAATTATGTTGTATTCCAAAAATGGAAGATAATAGATGATATATTCTCCCATTTCAAAGCATGAGTTTGAACACCTGTAATTATTTCTTAGGGAAGGCTGATCATAAAACATAAATAATCAAATATTTTGAAGCCAACTCATCTCTGGGTTATCTTAAATCAGATTCCCAACCTAGAAATCATGGCCAAAAGAGGTAAGAGCCTTGATTTTCTAGGTTTTCAAATGCTAAGAATCCACGTTCCCTAGCAACACTCTGTGGATCCACATAAAGGAACTTTCAAATACCATTTATAGTAAGGTTTTTTTCCCGCTACATTGCCTCTTCACTCTAAACTCATGATTACTAAGAGAAAATGAGCTTTAGAGATTTTGAATAATGTTCCGAAGAGGACACCATGCTGTTTAGCCAAATGAACATTGCTCATAACATTGCTTAGACTTATTTAAAGTGCCGTAGAGCTTCACTTTATTTTTTTTCTCATGGCTATAGTGATTATAATATATGGTTATTATAAATGGTTATTAGAATTCAGTGTTACTAACAATGAAAACTTTAGTGATTTGTCCCGAAATAAAATGGACAAAGTATAAGTACTTTATCTATATTCTGCTCTATATGTGTATGTGTAAATACGTATGTACATATCTGTTTATGTGTGAGTAGATATATGCTTTATGTAAATTTGTGTCTATACATATTCATACACACATAAAGACGGACCACTTGATCCCTAATGGCAAGACTCATACTTTTGTGTTTTCTACTTGAAAATCCTGTCCCAAGAAAGATTTTTAGCTGATAATATCAGAATTTATAGGGTCCTAAAAATTAGCCAGTTGTTATCACAGGAATACAGAATATTTCAACATGTGAACATCTATTAAAGTCAACAGGATAAAGGAGAAAAACATATAATTATCCCAGTAGGTACTTATGATGCATTTGATAAAATTCCGCACTCATAAGATTTTAAAAAAGGAAACATTAACAAGCTATGAATGGAAGATTGTGTCTTTAAAATGATAAAAATTATCTATATAAAACATATAGCAAACATATATCACTGCTTATATTCAAATATACTAGGGTCCTGGCCAACGCAATAAGAAGAAATAAGAGGCATAATTATTGTAAAGGAAGACACAAACTGAAATTACATGTGATCTATAAGGTTACATCCATAGAATATCCAAAAGAAACTACAATTAGGGAGTTCAGCAAAGATGCTAGGTATAAGATTGATATAAAAAAACCCAGTAGCATTCCTGTATACCTGTGGTAGTCTCATATATATATGGTACATATTTTATGTATACAATATGTATTATAGACATATATCTCACCTATAATGTGAGATATATATCTTCCTTCCTTCACAATAGCAACAAATCTATAAATTACCTAGGTATAAATCTAATAGAAGATTAGATTAGGCCTTTGTGAAAAAAACTACAAAACGTTTTTGAAAGATGTTAAGATGTGAATAAATGAAGCAATAGACCGTATCCAAAATGGCCTGGTTCAGTATCATAGAGATGACATTTATCTTCCAATTTAAAATCTAAAGCCACTTTGATATTTCAGCAGTTTTTCATGAGGCTTTACAAGCATATACTAAAATTAATGAAGAACAAAGAACCAAAATAAGTCAAAATGATTTTGAAAAATATGGGAGGATTGCCTTGCCAGATACCCAAACTATTGTAATTAAGATGATGTGGAATTGATGCAAAAATAGGCAGTGATGTTGACACGGAAAAGAGAATCTAGAAGCAAAACTTGTGCATAAATGGAAATTTTAGGATAAACTCCTGGGTAGCACCTACTCGGTAAAATAAAATATTATTTTACAATATTTGCCTCATTAAAGAAAAATAAAGCCCCTGTGAATCTCTTCATCAATCCAGTCCATGGAAAATGATAAACAACAAATTTAGGGATGGAAGTGGGGAAATAGATTAAAGAGTGATATACCGAGAGCTTCAAATGTATCTGTAATATTGTATGTCTTAATAATCTGAAACAAATTTATAAAACTATATGGTGATTGTTTTGATTCTTATTCTCTATACATTTCCATAGAATTATAATATTTAAATCTGTTTTTTAAAAGTTAATGTAAAAACAATTATAGTCACCTCCATGTGATATAATAGTTAAATAAGCCATAATCATTCACTTGTTCATTCAATCCTTTGATAAACTGACAGCAGAAGATGGACTATGTTGATAGAGAACATGGTTTAGTTGATGCTGAGCTGTTTGGGATTATTCCTTAGGAAAGAGTTCTGAACCAATGATTGAGAGACGTGGATTCTCTAGTCTCAACTCTGAAATAAACAGGCTCTGTGACCCTGGGCAAGAATTAGCCTCTTGAGAACTTGCCTTCCACTGGAGTTAAATAAAAAGGTTGGACTAGATCATCTTTGAGGTAGCACCCCCCATTTGCACTTGAGGTTGTTGAAGGAGCAGTACGCAAGAAACAGTAGCAAAATGAAAATCAAAGAACTACTTTATCAACAGCTCCACCTGTTGGTGAAGAACTTAAGGAAATTCTATACTGGAGCGCAAGACTAAGCCCTCTTTGTCTTCCTGCCTTGCCCCCACCGTACCCTCTGAAATCTAAATTATAGGTCTAAAATCTAAATTATGGCTATAGCAAATGCTTGTGTCTAATCAAAATGTTACATGAAAGTAAAAAAAAAACAGTCCCCCAAAGTGTGGTTCAACTTCCGTTACAGAAATAGAAGTTAAAGATAAATAGATGTTGAACTCAACAAGGGAGGACATTTACCAGTTATGTAGGCTTCCATTTAAGGAATTCACTGCTCTAGGAAGAAATGAGTTCTCCATTATTGGAGTCTGAATATTGTGTGCCAGCGAAGTTGCCCACTGATTCAAGTCTTAAATGGAGAGATGGACTAGTGTCCAGGAATCTACTACTTTGATTCCAGGAAACTTTCCTTGATTTTTCAAACTTTCTTGAGTACTGGTTCATTTAGAGAGAATCCCCTAAAAGATGTGACTTCTGATTTTAGCTGTAGAATTTCACTTAGCTTCCTAAGAAGAATTTTGATGAAACAAGAATTCCTTGTTGTGTCCATATTTCCAAGGACTGTGAGAATCTGAACCTCTACATTCCTCTCTTTCTCTCTAGAAATATAAAGAGTTTTTCTCTGCCCTTGTAACTGCAAGAACTACTTCTTTCAGATCTCAGATTCTGACAGGCCTTCATCCTATTGCTAGAAGGCATCACCATCCTAGGTAAACAGTACTTTGAGACTGTTACATCATCCAAAGATTTTGCCATCAATTTAGTGATAGCCCTTGTTATCTAAGTCAAAGAATTAGGAAAGAATTTAATTTCATTTAAATTAATATCAGCAGAAAATATACAGTCTGTAAAATAGATAGATCTTTATTATTAATTCAAGAGAGTGTCAAAGTAAAAATTCATTGCTAAAATTCAAGATGACTTTTTAGTAAATTTAGAGATGAGCAAATTAAAATGGACAGCTAAGCTATAACATTTCACATATTAAAAATGACCAGTGGGACTTCCCTGGTAGTCCAGTGGTAAAGGATCCACCTTCTAATGCAGGTGACGTGGGTTTGATCCCTGTTTGGGGGGGCTGAGATCCCACATGCCTTGGGGCCAAAAAACAAAAAACATAAAAAACAGAAGCAATATTGCAACAAATTCAATAAAGACTTAAAAAAAAAAAAAAGACCAGTGCCAGACATGTTCTCAGAGCCTATGATAGACTGAACTCACTCAGACAACCAGGCAACTTTCAATTATCTATTGATATATGAGCCCAGGGTGGCATTAAAAAAAACCCTACATCATTAGCATCCAAGAATATCTCATTTTATCCATTCTAGTCAGCCTTTTGAACCAAACCTTTCTGTAGAGCCGTCAGCAATAACAACATTGTCACATACAAGTTTCAACTCCTATCTCACTCTTTCTAAGAGGCAAAAACTAGTAAAAGTAAAGAGTAGGAGGGAGAAAGGAGCCAAGAATCAATACTGCACAGGAAGTGCTCAGTTAACAGAAAAATGATAGATTAGGGAGAGCAAAAAAGAACAAACTGCTTCAGTGAAACCTATCCACCTAAGAAGACCTTCCCTGGCTCCTCAATTTAAAATAGTCTCTGTCTTCTCTGACTTTGCCTAATTTTTCTTCATACAATTTAGCAACACTGAAATTATTTGTCTTCATACAATTTAGCAACACTGAAATTATTTGTTTGATTACTTTTTTTATTGTCTGTTTACCTCTCTAGAATGAGTACAGACACCTTGAATAGTTCACTGCTGGAACTCCAGGGTTTAGAACAATGCCAGTACGTAGGATACCCTCATTAAATATTTGTTTTAGTTAAATAGATAGATATATAGATGGTTGATTAATTAATTAATAGTTAATTAGAGCCCCAAGTAGGAAGTTGACTAAGAAAATATTTGGATTGTTTTTCTTCTTGAAACAGAAAACTAATCTGGGATAAATGGCAAATGACTGACATAACCCACATTTCATCTATAATGGGTTTTCTAAATTTCGATTTTTAAGGCAAGTCCATGGCTTCCCATAACATGCATCTCTTCATGTAACAAATGCAGTGTTCTAGATCAGCGGTAACTGAAGAGTACATTTCTATTGCATGGCTCTCTTGGAGGTTGTTTCCTTGCCACATTTAAGTATTATGTGACCTTTATTCACACATGACCATTGTGACCAGCATGTACATTTGCTAAGATTGCTTAATAACCAGGTGGCCCTTCTGCATATTTCTCAAAAGCAAAAAGTTAACCCAATTAGCCTAAAGAACATGATAACGAATCTTCTGGACCTCTCATGGCACTAGATTTTAAGTCCTGATGAAATTTAGCATTGTAGCCAGCTTTTAATATCATCTCCACTTTCAGCATGCTTTGGGTTATATAAAATGTGTTTTACTGATTGGATAACTGACAGTAAGCAAACCTAAACTAAATCAATTTGTATTCAAACTGATAAATGACAATGGAAAAGCCACTGAATGGAGGGGAATTGGAACGCTTCTTAGATGAAATTGTTTTCTTTCAAGCCACTATAATAATTCGTATGCTTGGAACATCACTGAAAAGCAATGTCATATTTATTCTTCATTCAGTCCCTTCCTAAAAAAACTGTATACCTGTTGACCTCTGAAGACTATTTTCAAGGGGAATCGGAAAAACTTACTTTAATTGAGGCTTCTTGACATTAATAGCTGAATAAAATGAGATGCTCGGACTGCTCTTGCTTTATTGAAAGGCAAGTGGATACATTCTTTTGTAAAATACACATGTTCCTGGGAAGAGAGTGTATGAAGCACATTTTAGAAAATAGCTTTATGTTTTTAATACATAAAAGGACTTTACTGTTTAAATAACAACGCTGTGGCAAAATTCCCTTGTAATTCAAACAACTCTTGTGTCATGCAAATAATCAGAACCTCATTTGTTCTAAAAAATCTGATTTTCACATAATGAAACCTCTTCACAGTGGAATAACTCTGCATTGTTGTCCCATTGGAAAGAGAATCTCTGCATCGATAAACACCACGTGACTCTCTTCTTTGTATAGAGACTGACACAGAGTTAAAAACTAATGATGTTTCCCCACACCCATTCTCTGTGAGTCTGCTAGGAAGAGCTTTCATTGAACATGGTTCATCTATCCAAAACTGTTTGGACTGTCTGATACGCCCTTCCCACTCCACTTGAACAAATTCTGCCCTTTCCCCCTTTTAAGTGCAATCACTTACTTTCTCCTCAACCTAACTTCATTTGACCCTAGTCACTCCAACGCCTTACTATTGGTTTATATCTTGTGTGTGTGTGTGTGTGTGTGTATGTGTGTGTGTGTGTGTATGTGTGTAACACTGAACATGTCTTTATACAAGTGCTATTGAATAGTTGTCATTGTTTTTACGAATTTGGTGTTTCCTATTGACTGTAATGGATATGTTTTATTTTTGTGTTTATTTTTTCCCAAGAGTTTATCTTTTTCTCTGATTTTAAATTCCATCAGCAAAGTCTATTCGGTTCACTCAGTGTCTGACTTATAGTATATACTCGATATTTTTAAATGAACCAATGAATGAGTGAATATATTATGTACATTTAATACATAAGTGTATTTTTAAAATAAATGGTAAAAACCCTTTTATCACAGGGTTTCCCATGACTCCATTTCCATAATTCTAAAATGGTACACCAAATGCATTGCAATTCATAATTCTTGTTCGATATCCCTTTCTTTGTTTCCTTATTGTGTGAGTCATAATTCTACTGATACACTGAGAAGAGAACTCAGTTTTTCACAAATGTTTTTGTCTGGTCACCAAGTAGCACTTACTTTTTCATTTTTTCCAGTCTTTACATCTATATCAAAATTACAACTGAACTACACAACCAAACTATACATCTAAACTTTCACGTTTGTGCACCAAACCAGGCCAAGACTCATCCATAGAGAGAATAAGCAAAAGTAAAGCTATGTTGTATATTTTATCTCCCTCTTACACCTACTGAGTTTTGAACACAATGCCTTACTTGCTAAAATTCTTCAGAATATCTCCTTTTAATGGAAAGTGTTTTCTAAATATGTAAACAAACCAAAATTGTACTGCAGCCAAACTGTAGATGCTCCAGGGAGTTTATTTTAATAGGCTTTTATCTATGTTTTTTGGTTTTGGTTTTTTTCATTTGCAAGTCTGAACTTCTGTGATGCTCTAATCTCAGTAGATGTTCAATAAGTGGGAGAAAACAAAAGGCCCAAGTAATATGTCATCCACATTCTATTTAATGTTGAAATCATAGTTTACCTGTAATTACCTATAATTCCTGTCTTTCTGAAAGGATAATGAACTGCCTTTATCATATTTAGCAGCCACTTATTAGATGGATCTGTAGGTCTGTATGAAATCATTTGGGCATCTTATAGGGATCCATTCCTCAGTCTAAATTCTTTTGGGATTTTAATACTCTTGATTAGATTTTCAGTTTTACTCCTTTTAATATAGATTTTTTCCCCTCCTTGTAAATTAATTAAGACATTCTTATTTTCCTAAAGCATAGTAATCGTCTGGCTGTTGCATAGTTTCCATCATGTGTTAGGCTGAACCATTCGTATCAGACTTTTAGCATTCAATGTGGCTTGGCCCAGAATTGATTTGATTATAGCCATCTGTACTAACCACAAAGGCAAACTGGATAAACAGATTGGAGGAACTGTGATTTGCCCACCAAGGATAGGAACAGCAGTAGGTTCAGATAATTTATTGCCCCCTCTCTCAGAGAAGCAAGTGCTCATCACTGAGTTTGTGTACCCAGGGAGATGTCAACAGCTAATATCAAAAAGAAAATACAATTTGCTTAATAAAAAAGGGGAAAAAAGAGATTTTAAAAGGAATTTATTAGGAAAACTTGTTTTATTATTTGATTAATCTATTTGTCCTGAATATGGGCATGCATATATAGTATTAACTTTGGATCTTTGGAAAATTGGGTAACTGTTTACTCTGAAAGATAAGTTAAAGTTAATTTTATATAGTTAACAACAGAACTACAAACAAACAAATACATTATTCAAAAGTAATAGGGTAGAAGCTTAGGACCAAGAAAAATTAAAAAGTAATTGTAGTTTTCCTTTTGTTACAGTTTGAAAGGAAAAGATTAAGATAATTTGTAAAAAGGTTTGCTATGAAAATTATTCCTTTGTTTCATATGATATTGATACTTTTATGTTTTATACTAACTCATAAGCTCTCCTTCCCACTCTTCAGAAGTTACTAACATGAGATAGAATAAATGGCCTATAGTCAAAACTGCAAAAATAACTGAAAGGTCAGCTATAGCCTGGTACTTCACAGAGGCAAAATTTTTCTGCTAACAGCTTGTTTTAAAAAACAAAAATGTCTATGAAGGTAAAAAGTGAGCAATTTTAGTCTCATTGCCCTGGATACTAAAAGCCTAGAAAATGGAGTTACAAAAGATATAGAAACCATTCTTAATTTTTAATATTAGTATTTTCTAACCTTAAAGTAGAAACCTAAAGATAAAGTATATAACCTTTATGTCACTATAGTGACTAAGTATATAGGCTATGACTAGACAGACAGGGTTAAGTTAAAATTCTATTCTCTTACTAGTGTAATCTAGGTGAAATTTTTCATCCTATCTGAGTCTGTTTGATAAAATGGAGAAAAAAGAGTCCCCAACTCATAAGATTAATGCAAAGATAAAATGAGAGCAGGCATGCTGCCCAGTGCCTGGTACATAAGAAACATTCAATAAATGTTAGCTGCTATAATTATACAAACCATAAATTATGAGTTGTTATACAAACATCCTACTAGCTCTCATCCTGACAACTTTAACTCTAGAACATCTGAAAGGTGCAAGCAAAAGTATAGGGAAAGAGGAAGACTGCCTACAAGAGCCAAAGGCCTTCATGCAAAGAGTCCCTTTTTAGAACTTTAGTGACACAGACTCTCTCTCTCACACACACACACACACACACACACACACACACGTTACATGTTAAAGTAACCTAGGATCATTAAAATGTGGGTTAATAATAATAAATTTTAAAGAGCAGAGTCTCTAAGCCACAGGGAAACTTTGTAACAAATCTGGAGATTTAGATTGATCATGGAAAATTATATTTAAACATGATTACCATGTTGCCAGTGGGAAGTGCTTCTTAGAATAATCAGATTTGAGAAGACTAATAATAGAACACTAGATCTGTAGTTGCCTCTGAGTCACTTGGCTGAGGAAGGGGAAATCTAAGCCCACCATGAGGCGAAAATATTGAATGAAGGCCACTTAAGAACCAAAATGAAAAGAAACCAGGGAAGAGAAGCTCACTGCTTTCATGATTTCCACTCTTTTCAATTGTAGTTTTTTCCTTAAGCAATGAAATGATAAAATCTATGGCTTCTTGAAGGATGAGGACTCTGTTTTATTTATTTCTTATCCCCATTGCCTAGCATGCTTCCTAGCACATAATTAGTGCTCAGTATGAGTTTAGTGGGTTAAATGAAGGTTCTGAGTGAGGGAAACAGCACAATGAGGAAAGTTCTATGTTTATACTACTACAAGAGATCTTGAGATGCTTTTAGGTTTTATATCTGTGTTGTATGAGCTTCTTAAGGATAGAATCCTGTTCATACATTTGAAACATGGATATGGCTCAATAAATTGATTTTGTTGTTGTTAGTTACTTTAAACAATCAAGCACATTAATAAAATACTTTTAGTTGTTGCCTCTGTTGCATCAAAACTATGGCTAGCTTCTTTTATTTTAAATCAAATATTATTTTGGAAATACCTAAAATTTCTCATGGACATGAAACTGACTATAATGTTTGGGGAAAGACTTTATTTGTTTCAGTTTATTCATTTTCCTAAAGTCATTGCATTTTATCTCTCATGTGAGATCTCTTTTAAACTCTTCTAACAAAGCTAGTGAGACAAATTTAGGAGTGTGGTTTTTAAAAAATAATCTATATTTCGGAAATGCCATAATCTAGCCCAATAAACACAACTGGCAACCTTAAAGAGAACTGCAATTTTAAGTAACATTCAAGTCCCACAGTCTGCCCAGAGAAGTAAGTTAATTTGTGCTAGTTAATATTATGACATTTCCACACTAGTCGAATATTTACTTAAAGGCACATTTATCAAATAGTCAGTAATTCATTTGACAAATATTTAGGGTCTGCTTGTCAAAGGTACTTTCAGCTTTAAGGATATGAACTGAATAAGACAAGGAAGGTCTCTATTCATATAACTTATAAATTGGATAGTCAGAGAATAAGTAACTAAAACAGATAAACAAGATTAATTTCAGGTGGTAATTAATGCTGTGAAGTCAATAAAACAGAATGTTTTGATATAAAGAGATGAGGAATGTGAATTTAAATTGGGTAGCCAGGGAAAGTTATCTCTGAGGATATTACTTTCGAGCTAAAACCTGAATGGTACAAAGGATCCAGTCATGGAGAAATCTGTGTCAAGAGAAAACTGTAAAGGTCTCAAAGTGATAATAAACTTTTAATTTTCAAAGAGCAGAAAGATGCCACCCTAATCAAAATTCCAACAGGCATTTTTATAGACATTGGCAGGCAGATCTTCAAATTCATGTGTAATCATAAAACATGCAACATAGTCCAAAACAACTTAGAAAAAAGTTAAATTTGTAAGACTTACACTAACTTCAAGACTTATTATGTAGTCACAAACTCTAATATTGGTATCAGTATAAAGATAAATATATCAGTGGAACAGAATATAGAGTCCAGAAATAGATCCACAATTATATGACCAGTTGATTTTTTATTAAAGGTACAATTCAGTGAAGAAAGGAAGGCCTTTTCAACAAATATTCCTGGTAAAATTGAATATCATTAAAAAAAGAGCACTGATCCAGATCTCACACCATATAAAAAATTAACTCAAATGGATTATAAACATAAATGTAAAGCCTAAAACTTTAAAATTTCTAGAAGAAAATCTTTGTGACCTTGGATTAAGGCAAAGATGTGTCTGAAAATTACACCAAAAGTGTAATTCATGAAAGAAAAATTTGATAAATTTGGACTTGATCAAAATTAAGAATTTTTGCCTTCAGAAGGACATTTATAAGAGAATAAGACAAACCACAGACTGAGAGAAAGTATTTCCAAATACCATATATGATAAAGGACTTAACCCCGAATATATAAAGAACTTTTAAATCTAATAATGAGGAAACAAACAGTTCAATTTAAAACAAAATGAGCAAAAGATTTCAGCAGACCCCTCTCCACAGGAGATATACAGATATACAGATGACAAATAAGCGTATAAAAAATAGTAAACATCATTAGTCATTAATCTAATACCTTTGACAATGTTTAAAATTCAAAAGAGTGTGCATACCAAATGTTAGTGAGAATGTGGAGCAACTGGAAGTGTCATACATTGCTGGTGGAAATGTAAAATGGTATAAACACTTTGCGAAACAGTTTGGTAGTTCTTTTAGAAGTTAAATATATACCTACCATGTGTCCCAGCCATTTACTCCTAGGTATTACCCAAGAGAAATGAAAGCATATGTCTATACAAAAACACCTAGACAAATGTTCATAAGCAGCTGCTTTATTTCTAACAGCCAAAACCTGGAAGCAACCCAAATGTTCACCAAAGGTGACTGGATAAACAAATTGTGCTATATCTATTAAATGGAATGCCATTTGGCAATAAAAAGGAATGCATTATTGATATATGCAACAACATGGATGAACCTCAAAATGGTTATGCTGAGTGAAAGAAGCTAGACTGTAAAAGAGCACATTCTGTATTATTCCATTTACATAAAATTCCAGAAAAGGTAAGCATCCATAGTGGCAGAGATCAGGTCATCTATTCTTGGGGGATGAGAAGACAAGGAAGGGCATAAGTGAAGAATTACGAAAGGTCAAAAGAAAATTGGAGTTGATAAATATGTCTTTAATCTTGATTGTGATTGTAGTTTCATGCATGTATTCAAATGTCAAAATGTATCAAACAGTACACTTTAAACGTGTGCAGTTTGTTTTACGCCAATTATATCTTTATATATACCAATATAACTGGAGAGTAGTGAAGGGGAAATGATCCAAGATGAAGTCAGAGAGGTGGCAGAGGCTGGATCACATAAGACCTTAAAGAGGAGGAGTATTTTGTTTCAAGTACCATGGGGGAGCCACTGAAAGATTTTAAGTAGGGAACTGATTTGATTTGATTTGATTTGATTTATATTTTTGAAGTATCATTGCAACTAACACATGAAGAATTAATTATAGAAGGGCAACAAAAGAGACTGGTAAAAAGGTTTTGCAATAGTCCTGGCAATAGAAGACAATGGTTTGAACTAAGGTTTGGCAGGAGTGGAGATGGAAAGAAAGATATAGAGAACTATAAAATCTCACTAATATGAATGACTTTTTGGATTTTTTTTAGATTTTAAGAACATATGGTTTGGAGTAGTCTTTGCAGAACACTGTTGTAGTCTAGGCTTCAGTTTATCCAGCACATCCGTTCCATTGTCCTACAATCCATCTTGTTAGTGGCTTGTTTTCCAGCTGCTCTACTTTGGGCACTCAAGTACTAGCACTAAGTTAAAGCATCCAGGCCTTCCTTCTCTTTTTATTGCTGCCCAGTTTCTGCCTCCCAAAGAGGCTATATATAATTTGAATCCAGTTCTGGGGAGTGGAGGGAGAGAAGAGGGATAGGAACTTGAAAAAGAATTTACTTGAGCCTGGTGCTAGGATCAGAGGATCCCCTGAGATGCCTTACAGACTGCTTACTACCTTATGAGTTAAGTTCTGGTGTTACTCTGGTATTTGTCTCTTCTTTATGAAAAGTATCTCACTTAGTAATTCTTGTTGTGAAGGATAGACCCCAAAGTAATCCAGAACTTATCTAGAATTACTTAGGAAGATTCTAACCAGGAGAAAATAGAAAATTTATTCATATATGAATTAATTCATTTATTTAGTTTTTCCATTTATTCTTTCGATCTGTGTTTGGTGGTTGAAAGCAGAGAAATGAAATACAAGCAAGAGATTGTGGCTGAGTATTATTTCAGTTATCCCTGATTTATTCAGTAAACACTTTCTTTACTCATCCTAGGTAAAGCTGCTTTTTTATTTCAGAGCTAAAAAACACCCATATTAGCATCAAAGAAAGCATAGATTCTCTTCAAAAACAGATTATCTTGAATCCCTACAAGGTGTCTAGCTACAACAATAGGTTTTAACAGCTGCAGTGAAAGGTCTACTTAACCCAGCTATTTATATACAGATAGTTCTTCCATAACACTGAATAAATCCTTTGAGATGAAATTATTTGGTGAGCAGTTAAATGTTGAAGTAATGGTACACTCATGCCAGCTAATAAAGAACCATACCACCCCTCATCTCTCAAACCCAGCCCACCCCCATTCTAGTGATCACTCCCTCCTTTAGCGCTGAGTCCACTTACAAAACTGAGAAAGAAAGGAAGGAGCAAAGACAAGTGCCCAATCATAGTGAGCTCTGTGATTAATATTTATAGCTGATGATTGAAGAATAATGAGGATTTTGCTTCCATAGTCAACACTGCTGAACTACAGGATCCATATATGAGGATCTTACTGAGAGGCAAAATTGTAGGGAAGCATGAGAAATCTGGTATTTAACCAGAATTTCACCATATGTCGAGAATGAACAATTATTGAGAACATTGTGAGCTTTGTGTATGCTTTCCCGTGCTACCTCTTTTCAGCCTTTGGCAATTCTATGACCTAGAAATTATTATCTACATTTTTCATTTGTAGAAACTGAAACTTGGAGAGATCACACAATAATGGAAACTTGGATTCAAAACATTATTGTTCTTCTCCTACCTTACCAGCTGCTCCTTCTCATGACCTCTTTCTGGTTCTTTGACCCCTAAACACCAGAGTGCCCTGGGCTTAGTTCTAGATTGCCTTCTCTCTTTCTAGATCTTAATCAGCCTCAATAGTTTGCTGAGGACTCTAAGCTTTATATCTCTAATCTGTTTCTCTCTGCTTTTTATATTCGGCTGCCTACCTGACATCTCCACTTGAATGTCTAATAGACATCTCAACTTTTTACATGTCCAGAACTAAACTCCTAATTGTCACAGTCTTAAAACCTGTTCTCCCTATAGTTTTCCCCACCTTTAATGACAACTCCATCCTCTTCACTTGCTCATAACATCCTTGGAACCTCTTTTCCTTTCGTCTTCCACATCTAATGCATCAACAAATCTTGTTATTTCTACCCTCATAACAGAATCTAACCACTTCTCATGCCACAGTCTTCTCCCACCTGGATTATTGTAATAGCCTTTTAACTGGCCTTCTGATTCGACCCTGTCTTTCCCGTAGTCTAATCTCAACAGAGCAGCCAGAGTAATTCTTTGAAAACACACGTCACTTCTCTCCCCAGAACTCTGCAAGGCTTTTCATCTCATATATCAATGAAAACCAAAGTCCTTATAGAGCAAGACAAGGTTTACATGAACTGGCCCTACCACCTTGGTGACCTCATCTCTTACCACTCTCTCCTTTGCCTGCTTTGCTCCAGTCACACTAGCCTTGCTGTTTCTTGAACATACCAAGGATATTTATGCCTCAGGGGCTTTGCACCCACTATTTCCTCTGCCTAGAATGCTCTTCCCTCAGGGAGCTGTATGGTTTACTCCCTCACTTCCTACAGTTCTCTACTCAAAGATTACTTTATCAAAGGTGCTTTCCCTGACCACCATAAAGTAGCAACTTTCTCCCCTCACAGCACTTCCATCCCCCTTCCAGTCTTTATTTTCCTCTATTGCATGTATCATTGTTTAGACATACTATACATTTGACTTGTTTTCTCTCTCTCACCACTAAACATAAGCTCCATGGGAACAAGGACTTTGTTTTGTTCTTACTGGATGCCTAGCACCTATAGCAGTGTCTGGCATGTATTACTTTTGAATGCAACCATTATTTTTCATAGCTCAAATAAAGTTGAATATCAGCATTCTCATGGTTCAATTTAATTAGTAGGTTCTCAATAAATATTTCTTTAATTGTAAGAATGAATTAAACCTATGACAGCCTATTTCCAAAGTCCATGTTCTGCCTAGTATACAATTCTGCTTCTATATTCATGAAGTTGCTTTCTGACAAAATATTTCCTGCATTTCAGAAAATATTTTCTCGGTTCAAAATCATGAAGTTTGGTACATTAGTTAATAGCTAATTGTACAGCTAGAAAAATATAATAAAAGTATCCTTGTGCTTGCTAATTGTTATGGAATTACCTACCAACAGATAGGGTTTGTCCTTTGTCCCTTAAGAAAATCCAGACTGGATGAGTCAGATCTGAACTCTAAACAGTGCCCCAGAATTCAGCTACTTTGGGTTAGATGAGGTGAGCTAGTAGCTGGCCAAGGCACGGCACTCTCTACTCTCAGTTTATGACTCAGATTTTCCTCTTGCAATAATTTTTTAAATTTACAAGTGAAAAGGTATCCATTTGACTTAGTTAACTTTTAGTTACCCTTTGACTTAGAATGGATTTGCCTTCAGTTCCATAAAAATCCGGCGTTCAATATGTATAAATAATGCTAGCTACTATAACAGATAAACCCCCAAATCTCAGGGGATCTACACTGTACATGTTTATTTCTCATTCATGTTATAGTACAGAACAGACTGACTGGCTGGCTCTCTTCTCATTTTTTATTCAGGGACCCAAATACTTTACATTTTGTGGCCCTACCTTTCCTAGGTCCTTAGAATCCTCTTCGTTCATTCAGTAGATGAGAGAAGAAAGCAAGGATTCTCTGTGGGAGGATTTATGTTTGGGGCCCATGTATTAGAGATTCCAGAGAAGCAGAACTGGTAGGATGTGTGTGTGTGTGTGTGTGTGTGTGTGTGTGTGTGTGTGTGTGTGTGTGTGTATACATGTATGGAAAGAGATTTATTATAAGGAATTGGCTCTTGAGATTATGGAGACTGACAAGTCCCAAGATCTGCAGTCAGCAAGCTGGCAACCCAGAAGAGCCGATGGTGTATTTCTAGTCTGAAAACAAGCAGGCTCAAGACCCAGGAAGGGCTGATGTTTCAGTTTGAGTCGGAAGGCAGGAAAACATCAACGTGCCAGCTTAGGCAGCAGGAGTTCCCTCTTACTCAGGCTTTTTGTTCTATTTAGGCCTTCAACTAATTGGATGAGGCCCACCCACATTAAGGAAGTCAACCTTCTTTACTCAGTCTACTGAATCAAACGTTCATCTCATCCAGAAACATCATCTCTACAGACACACTCAGAATAATGAAATATTCAACATGTGTCTGCCTAAGTCACCCCGAGTGTCGATATCCATACAGCAAAAGGGAAAGAGAGTGGAGGATTACCTGACAGGTTTTCCTGAGCCAGGCCTGGATGTGGTGTGCATCACTTCTGCCTTCCTTCTCTTGGCCAGATCTCAGGTACATGGTCCCATCTAAATACAGAGGGGCTGGGGACAAGTAATTCCTGGATAGCCAGCTACTTCCTAGCAACACAACCAATTTATCTCATGGAAGAAAACATAAATCTTTGGAAGATGGCTTGATTTCTGATATTCTCACTTGAAAATTTATCTTTTACATCACAAAGTGTAGAATTACATCTATGGATTACTATTACTTTTATCAGTATGCTTGTGAATCAAGAGAATGTGCTAAGAATGATCACAAAGCATGTTCAGATTATCTCATAAGTAAAAAAAGACAAATATCCATTGTGCAGGCCACTAGATAAGACTTGTTTGGGAATAGTTTCCAGGGAAAAACTTCACAATGGTCTGTTCCACCCCATAAAATGTGTATTCAATCTTACAGTGATCCAGAACTCACTTGTTTACCCATCTGAGTTCAAACAAGACCCAGCACCAATGAGTAATAACATACCAATTTGAAGGTACTTAGCATCTTGAACTATATCCTGATTGACTAGGGTCTATTTTGCTTCCCAAGTTTTTGAACAATGCTGAGAACTCAAGGATATTCCACATAACCTCATGCCATCAGAAGTAAAGGGGAGAACTCTTTACTAAGCCATGAGTACATCTTTGTTTCAACCTCCCTTGTTCCATGTATATACATGTAAGCTTAGACCCTCCCACTTTATCACCTTAAATTTCTCTCCAGTAAACAATGTTCTTTAACTCCTTCAAACCATTTTCTGCTGGTAAAATTAGTATTTCTTTGGATTCTTGGCTGTTTTTTGCTCTGTGGCAACAAAATTGCTTTGCTAATGTTTCGAATCTTATGTAGTCTGTGAAGGAATCCAATGATTCTGTTTTTGATTTTGCTTTTGCTTTTAATTTTGGTCATAGTAGGGGTAAGTAGGAATGAACTTCCTTTTACTGGTTGCTCTTGTGGGAAATAGACTCAAAATTTAAAATAAGACTTTGTCATTTACTAAGAACTACATGGCAGATAGGAATAAATGAGGGGGAATGCTCAGACGGGGCCTGGAGACCGTCACACCCCAGTTTTTGAACACATCAAAACTACAGGTTCTCTTTTATAGATTAATACATCCAAACCCCTTCCAAGAATTGCCTTGTGGTCATCAAGGGAGGTAGGCTTTCATGGCAAGTAGGGGAGAAGGGACTTAGTAATATTCATCAAGAAAGAGGAACAAAGACATAAGCTAGCCAACTTAGAAAAGTGGTCACAGTGTTTATCCAATAAAATATTAAGGAACTATAAAAGGTTTTACTTATCCAGAGAAGTAAAACATTAAAGAAGTATAAAAGGTTTTCAGTATTTGCTGAGGCATCAACTTTACTTCTCTAATTACAGATATATAGCACAATCTTATCACAAAGAGGATGATTTCTTCAGCTGGTGCCTATAGAATGCCAGGAATGTTTTATACATGTCAGATTCAATCATCAGAGCAACCCTATGAAGAAGGTATTATTATCCTCATTTTAAAGGTGGTGTATTAGTTTTCTAGGGCTGCCATAACAAAATACCACATACTGGGTGCCTTAAACAACAAAATCTTACTTTCTCATACTCTGGAAGCTGGAAGTCCAAGATCAAGGTGCAGGCAGACTTGCTGTCTTCTAAAACCTCTCTCCTTGGCTTGCAGATGGCTGCTCTCTTGTTTCCTCTTCACATGGTTGTCCCTCTGGGCATGTGTACCCCTGGTATCACTTAGTGTGTCCTAATTTCTTTTTCTTGTGAGAACAGCAATCAGATAGGATAGGGTCCATCCTCTCAGCCTCATTTTAACATAATCACCTCTCTAAAGGCTTTATCTCCAAATACAGTTAACAGGGCTTACGTACTGGGAGTTAGGGATTCAACATATGAATTTGGGGGGAACACAATTCACCCCATAACTGACAGGGAGACTGATGTTCAGAGAAATTAATTTTCTTGCCTATGGATAATAACTTATAAATAACAACTGAGATTACAACTCAAGTATATCTGTCCTCAAAGCCTCTTTCCACTCTACTGCATCAGTCCAGCACATTATAGCCAATGTGTAGGTAGGTAATTTAATTCCCCAAACATCCTGGTGAAATTAAATATTCACTCTGAGTTTCTCTAACTCTACTCCCATTCATCCAGAACTAATAAACCTCATCCTATGTCCATCTAACAAGTAAGGATCACTGTGATCTAATATGGCAAGCATGCTAAATGATTCTGGCAGAGAGAGCAGACATTATTTGTTGTTTTGGATCCAGGACAGATTTGTCTCTTAAAAAGTTTACTTCTTAATCAACTAGTTCTAGAAATCTCATGAAAGCATCATCAAGTTCATTTTAATTTTAAAAATGTGTTATTGACATAGGAAGCCAATATCACCCAAAATAATTTCCTTTCTTGTCATGAAAAATTGAAATTGAAGATGAGTTTAGCAAGTTAGCTATATCAGCCTGAGATAGAGTGTATTTTGAATGACCACAATAAGATCTTTCTATTTACATACTCTTCTCTCAGTGGGATGTTGACATTTCTCCCATCAAAGGTGGGATTTATATTTCATACATTTGAATACGGTATGGCCAGTGACTATAGCAGAAGTGACACTAAGTGACCTCCAAGGCTAGGTCATAAGATGCAATGTATGTTCTTCCTGGTTCCCTTGGGAAGATCTCTCTTAGAGCCCAATCAGCATGCCATGAGGAAACCAAAAGCCACGGAGAACCACATGTAGATGGGTATTCTAGCTGACGGCCCAAGTCCACTTCCAATTGAAAGCCAGCATCACCACCAGATATGTGAGTGAGAAAACCTTTGAAATTACTCCAGTTCCAACCACTGTCCTACTGAAACAGGATTTTAAGGTATTATTTTATATAGCAATAGATAACTAGAAAAGATTTTAGTACCTGGAATTATGGTCCTATCATCACAAAATCCTAAAGTATATGGCATTAGCCTTTGAACCAAATAGCAGGCAGAAACTGGAAGAGTATTGAAAAACTGTTAGTGAAAATCTGAAGGGCCTCTAGAAGAATGTTGGTGACAGTCTAAAAGGGCAAGTGTTAGCAGAAGCCTGAAGAAGCACCTAAGTAGGTTCTTAGTGGGGGTTTAGGGGAAAGTAAAGGAGCTGTGGTTGGAAGCAGGAGGAAAGGAGACCTTTGTAATATAGTGGAAGTATATCTCACAACACTGTTGCCTCAGTAACATGGAAAATAGTAAATGAACCTAATGATGATCTTACTAAGATTTCCAGGTAGAATATGAAAGGTGTCACCTAGCTTCTTCTTCCTATCTATGACAAAATGTGAGTGGTCAGAGATGAGCAAAAGAATGAACTGTTAAATATAAAGGAAGCAGAACTTTCTCTGTTAAAAAAAAACAAACAGGTTTTCATTCTCAGTCTCTTCAGATGCCAAATGAATCCAAATTTAATAAACAGCTTCTGGGAAGAGTTCAGATCCAGAGCACTATTAAGGTAGTATGGTCTAAGGATGAATCCCAGGGTGTGATTATAAAACCCTTTATTGAGTCCTTAAAAAGATCAAAGACAATGCCACATAGAAACTTTCAGACAAGCCCAAGATCTCAAGGGCATGCCTTGAGACTCCACCCTACTAAACATTGTGATTTCTGAATCTTAAGGGCATCACAGGGAGTCACACAACAGCCTCAAAGGGAAGAGAAGAGAAGGGATATCTGGAAGAGATTTTGGATATGGATTTTATCTAATGGTGTGAGTTATAAAGTAATAAACACAAACTTCACAATGTTTTTTTGTTTTGTTTTTTTTTTTTTGCGGTACGCGGGCCTCTCACCACTGTGGCCTCTCCCGTTGTGGAGCACAGGCTCTGGACGCGCAGGCCCAGCGGCCATGGCTCACAGGCCCAGCCGCCCCGCGGCATGTGGGATCTTCACGGACGAGGCCACGAACCCGTGTCCCCTGCATCGGCAGGCGGACTCTCAACCACTGTGCCACCAGGAAGCCCTTCACAATGTTTTTGAGGTATTTACTCTGGTAGAAGCATCCCCAACTTGGACTAAAAGAGACACAGAGAATGCAATATGTAAAGGACCTTTTGGGCCCCTAAGCTTTTATGGACAGAAAGAAGGCATAAGAAGTTTTCTTATGTGAAGAGAAGGATCATCAGAGGGAGGAGCTAAGAGCCCAGAGAGTAGAACCAAGAACAGTGAACAGCTCCATTGTAATAGGACTGAGCCCTAACTAAGAAATTGGGAGAGGAGCTTCAAGATGGCGGAAGAGTAAGGCATGGAGATCACCTTCTTCCCCACAAATACATCAGAAATACATCTACATGTGGAACAACTACTACAGAACACCTACTGAACGCTGGCAGAAGATCTCAGACCTCCCAAAAGGCAAGAAACTCCCAACGTTCCTGGGTAGGGCAAAAGGAAAAAGAAAAAACAGAGACAAAAGAATAGGGATGGGACCCACACCAGTGGAAGGGAGCTGTGAAGGAGGAAAGGTTTCCACACACTAGAAGCCCCTTCACGGGTGGAGACTGCAGGTGACGGAGGGGGGGAGCTTCAGAGCCACGGAGGAGAGCGCAGCAACAGGGGTGCGGAGGGCAAAGCAGACAATTCCCACACAGAGGATCGGTGCCAACCAGCACTCACCAGCCCGAGAGGCTTGTCTGCTCACCCGCCGGGGCGGGCGGGGCTGGGAGCTGAGGCTCCGGCTTCGGAGGTCAGATCCCAGGGAGAGGACTGGGGTTGGCTGCGTGAACACAGCCTGAAGGGAGCTAGTGCGCCACAGCTAGCCGGGAGGGAGTCCGGGAAAAAGTCTGGACCTGCCGAAGAGGCAGGAGACTTTTTCTTTCCTCTTTGTTTCCTGGTGCGCGAGGAGAGGGGATTAAGCGCGCTGCTTAAAGGAGCTCCAGAGGCGGGCGCGAGCCGCGTCTATCAGCGCGGACCCCAGAGACGGGCATTAGACGCTAAGGCTGCTGTTGCTGCCACCAAGAATCCTGTGTGCAAGCACAGGTCACTGTCCACACCTCCCCTCCCGGGAGCCTGTGCAGCCCGCCACTGCCAGGGTCCCGTGATCCAGGGACAACTTGCCCAGGAGAACTCTTGGCACGCCTCAGGCTGGTGCAACGTGACGCCGGCCTCTGCCACCGCAGGTTCACTCTGCATTCCATACCCCTCCCTCCCCCAGCCTGAGTGAGCCAGAGCCCCCATTCAGCTGCTAGTTTAACCCCGTCCTGTCTCGGTGAGGAACAGGTGCCCTCAGGCGACCTACACGCAGAGGCAAGGCCATATCCAAAGCTGAACGCCAGGAGCTGTGCATACAAAGAAGAGAAAGGGAAATCTCTCCCAGCAGCCTCAGGAGCAGCGGATTAAATCTCCACAATCAACTTGATGTACCCTGCATCTGTGGAATACCTGAATAGACAACGAATCATCCCAAATTGAGGAGGTAGACTTTGGGAGCAACAATATATATAGTTTTTTCCATTTTCTCTTTTTGTGACTGTGTATGCATATGCTTCTGTGTGTAATTTTGTCTGTATAGCTTTGCTTTTACTATTTGTCCTAGGGTTCTGTCTGTCCGTTTGTATTGTTTTTTTTTAATTACTTAAAACAAATTTTTTTTAATAATTGATTTATAATTTTAATTACTTTATTATATTTTACTTTATTTTACCTTCTTCTTTCTTCCTTTCTTTCTTTTTCTCCGTTTTATTCTGAGCCGTGGGGATGACAGGCTCTTTTTGTGCTCCAGCCAGGCATCAGGGCTGTGCCTTTGAGGTGGCAGAGCCAAGTTCAAGACTCTGGTCCACAAGAGACCTCGCAGCTCAACATAGTATCAAATGGCGAAATCTCCCAGAGATTTCCATCTCAATGCCAAGACCCAGCTCCACTCAACGACCAGCAAGCTACAGTGCTGGAAACCCTATGCCAAACAACTAGCAACACAGGAACACAACCCCATCCATTAGCAGAGAGGCTGCCTAAAATCATAATAAGGTCACAGACACCCCCAAACACACCTCCAGACGTGGACAGGCCCACCAGAAAGACAAGATCCAGCCTCATCCACCAGAACACAGGCACCAGTCCCCTCCACCAGGAAGCCTGCACAACCCACTGAACCAACCGTAGCCACTGGGGACAGACACCAAAAATAACGGGAACTATGAACCTGCAGCCTGTGAGAAGGAGACCCCAAACACAGTAAGATAAGCAAAATGAAAAGACAGAAAAACACACAGCAGATGAAGGAGCAAGGTAAAAACCCACCTGACCTAACAAATGTACAGGAAATAGGCAGTCTACATGAAAAAGATTTCAGGGTAATGGTACAAAAGACGATCCAAAATCTTGGATATAGAATGGAGAAAAAAAAAGAAACGTTTAACAAGGACCTAGAAGAACTAAAGAGCAAGCAAACAATGATGAACACAATACATGAAATTAAAAATTCTCTAGAAGGAATCAATAGAGAATAACTGAGGCAGAAGAACGGATAAGTGACCTGGAAGATAAAATAGTGGAAGTAACAACCACAGAGCAAAATAAAGAAAAAAGAATGGAAAGAATTGAGGGCAGTCTCAGAGACCTCTGGGACAACATTAAATGCACCAACATTCAAATTATAGGGGTCTCAGAAGAAGAAGAGAAAAAGAAAGGGACTGAGAAAATATTTGAAGAGATTATAGTTGAAAACTTCCCTAATATGGGAAAGGAAATAGTTAATCAAGTCCAGGAAGCACAGAGAGTCCCATAGGATAAATCCAAGGAGAAACATGCCAAGACACATATTAATCAAACTATCAAAAATTAAATACAAAGAAAAAATGTTAAAAGCAGCAAGGGGAAAACAACAAATAACACACAAGGGAATCCCCATAAGGTTAACAGCTGATCTTTCAGCAGAAACTCTGCAAGCGAG
>NC_041219.1:32544984-32546224 GCF_002837175.3 Physeter macrocephalus | reverse complement strand
GAAACACGCCAAGACACATATTAATCAAACTATCAAAAATTAAATACAAAGAAAACATATTAAAAGCAGCAAGGGAAAAACAACAAATAACACACAAGGGAATCCCCATAAGGTTAACAGCTGATCTTTCAGCAGAAACTCTGCAAGCCAGAAGGGAGTGGCAGGACATATTTAAAGTGATGAAGGAGAAAAACCTACAACCAAGATTACCCAGCAAGGATCTCATTCAGATTTGACAGAGAAATTAAAAGATTTACAGACAAGCAAAAGCTAAGAGAAGGGCTTCCCTGGTGGTGCAGTGGTTGAGAGTCCGCCTGCCAATTCAGGGGACACAGGTTCGTGGCCCGGTCTGGGAAGATCCCACATGCCGCGGAGTGGCTGGGCCCGTGAGCCATGGCCGCTGAGCCAGCGTGTCCGGGGCCTGTGCTTCGCAAAGGGAGAGGCCACACGGTGAGAGGCCCGTGTACCGCAAAAAAAAAAAAAAAAAAAAGCTAAGAGAATTCAGCACCACCAAACCAGCTTTACAACAAATGCTAAAGGAACTTCTCTAGGCAGGAAACACAAGAGAAGGAAAACACCTACAACAACAAACACAAAACAATTAAGAAAATGGTAATGGGAACATACATATCAATAATTACATTAAATGTAAATGGATTAAATGCTCCAATCAAAAGACATAGACTGGCTGAATGGATACAAAAACAGGATGCATATATATGCTGTCTACAAGAGACCCACTTCACACCTAGGGAAACATACAGACTGAAATGAGGGAATGGAGAAAGATATTCCATGCAAAAGGAAATCAAAAGAAAGCTGGAGTAGCAAATCTCATATCAGACAAAGTAGACTTTAAAATAAAGACTATTACAAGAGACAAAGAAGGAAACTACATAATGATCAAGGAATCAGTCCAAGAAGAAGACGTAACAGTTGTAAATATTTATGCACCCAATATTGGAGCACCTCAATACGTAAGGCAAATAACTTGGTAAATTTAAGAAAATTGAAATCATATCAAGTATCTTTTTGGACCACAACATTATGAGACTAGATATCAATTACAGGAATAAAATCTGTAAGAAATACAAACACATGGATGCTAAACAAAACACTACTTAATAACCAAGAGATCACTGAGGAAATCAAAGAGGAAATCAAAAAATACCTAGAAATAAGTGACGATGAAAACACTATGACCCAAAACCTATGGGATGCAGCAAAAGCAGTTCTAACA
>NC_041219.1:32534262-32544387 GCF_002837175.3 Physeter macrocephalus | reverse complement strand
CTTTGAGAAGGTAAACAAAATTGATAAACCATTAGCCAGACTCATCAAGAAAAAAAGGGAGAAGACTCAAATCAATAGATTTAGAAATGAAAAGGAGAAGTAACAACTGACACTGCAGAAATACAAAGGATCATGAGAGATTACTACAAGGAACTATATGCCAATAAAATGGACAACCTGGAAGAAATGGACAAATTCTTATAAATGCACAAACTTCCGAGACTGAACCAGGAAGAAATAGAAAATATGAACAGACCAATCACAGGCAATGAGATTGAAACTGTGATTAAATTTCTTCCAACCAACAAAAGCCCAGGATCAGACGGCTTCACAGGCGAATTGCATCAAATATTTAGAGAAGAGCTAACACCTCTCCTTCTCAGACTCTTCCAAAATATAGCAGAGGGAGGAAACTCCCAAACGCATTCTATGAGGCCACCATCACCCTGATACTGAAACCAGACAAGGATGTCACAAAGAAAGAAAACTACAGGCCAATATCACTGATGAACATAGACGCAAAAATCCTCAACAAAATACTAGCAAACAGAATCCAACAGTGATAGCACATTAAAAGGATCATACACCATGATCAAGTGAAGTTTATCCCAGGAATGCAAGGATTCTTCAGTATACCCAAATCATTCAATGTGATACACCATTTTAACAAATTGAAGGAGAAAAACCATATGCGAATCTCAACAGATGCAGAGAAAGCTTTCGACAAAATTCAACACCCATTTATGATAAAAACCCTCCAGAAAGTAAGCGATGATACAACTAGATGAAGAGATATACCATGTTCTTGGATTGGAAGAATCAACATTGTGAAAATGACTCTACTACCCAAAGCAATCTGCAGATTCCATGCAATCCCTATCAAACTACCACTGGCATTTTTCACAGAACTAGAACAAAAAATTTCAAAATTTGTATGGAAACACAAAGGACCCCAAATACCAAAGCAATCTTGAGAAAGAAATATGAGGCTGGAGGAATCATACTCCCTGACTTCAGACAATACTACAAAGCTACAGTAATCAAGACAGTATGGTACTGGCACAAAAACAGAAATATAGATCAATGGAACAGAGTAGAAAGCCCAGAGAAAAACCCACGCACATATGGTCAGCTTATCTTTGATAAAGGAGGCAAGAATATACAGTGGAGAAAAGACAGCCTCTTCAATAAGTGGTGCTGGGAAAACTGGACAGCTACATGTAAAAGAATGAAATTAGAACACTCCCTAACACCATACACAGAAGTAAACTCAAAATGTATTAAAGACCTAAATGTAAGGCCAGACACTATCAAACACTTAGAGGAAAACATAGGAAGAACACTCTGTGACATAAATCACAGCAAGATCCTTTTTGACCCACCTCCTGGAGAATTTGAAATAAAAACACAAATAAAGAAATGGGACCTAATGAAACTTAAAAGCTTTTGCACAGCAAAGGAAACTACAAACAAGACGAAAAGACAACTCTCAGAATGGGAGAAAATATTTGCAAATGAAGCAACTGAGAAAGGATTAATCTCCAAAATATACAAGCAGCTCATGCAACTCAATATCAAAAAAACAAACAACCCAATCCAAAAATGGGCAGAAGACCTAAATAGACATTTCTGTGAAGAAGATATACAGATTGCCAACAAATGCATGAAAGAATGATCAACATCATTAATCATTAGAGAAATGCAAATCAAAACTACAATGAGATGTCATCTCACACCTGTCAGAATGGCCATCATCAAAATATCTACAAACAATAAATGCTGGAGAGGGTGTGGAAAAAGGGAACCCTTTAGCACTGTTGGTGGGAATGGAAATTGATACAGCCACTATGGAGAACAGTATGGAGGTTCCTTAAAAAAAAGAAATACCATACAACCCAGCAATCCCACTACTGGGCATATACCCTGAGAAAACCATAATTCAAAAAGAGCCATGTACCAAAACGTTCATTGCATCTCTATTTACAATAGCCAGGACATGGAAGCAACCTAAGTGTCCATCAGCAGATGAATGGATAAAGAAGATGTGGTACATATATACAATGGAATATTACTCAGCTGTAAAAAGAAACGAAATTGAGTTATTTGTAATGAGGTGGATGGACCAAGAGTCTGTCATACAGAGTGAAGGAAGTCAGAAAGAGAAAAATACTGTATGCTAACACATATATATGGAATCTAAAAAAAAAAAAAGGAAAAAAAAAGTGTTCATGTAGAACCTAAGGGCAAGATGGGAATAAAGACACAGACTTACTAGAGAATGGACTTGAGGATACAGGGAGGGGGAAGGGTAAGTTGGGACAAAGAAAGAGAGTGGCATGGACGTATATACACTACCAAGTGTAAAATAGATAACTAGTGGGAAGCAGCCGCATAGCACAGGGAGATCAGCTCAGTGCTTTGTTACCACCTAGAGGGGTGGGATAGGGAGGGTGGAAGGGAGGGAGACACAAGAGGGAAGAGATATGCAGACGTATGTATATGTATAAATGATGCACTTTGTTGTAAAGCAGAAACTAACACACCATTGTAAAGCAATTATACTCCAATAAAGATGTTAAAAAAAGAAAGAAAGAAAGAAAGAAATTGGCAACCTCTACCAGGCTGGATTTCAGAATTTCTATGGGCTAATAAATGCTGTGCACTTTCCATTTTTCCTCTTTTTGAATTTAAGTGTCTTTAGTGGTTATCCTACCCTGTTTAAAGATAAAGGTTTTCATTCGATAGTAAGAGAGCAAAAGGATGGAGTACCTAACCCAGCCTGAGGAAAGGGACACCAAAGTCCAGGTTTAATGAAGTTGGTGATCCATGAGCTGAGTCATAAGGATAAAAAGAGTTACCCATGTAATAGTCAGTAGGGAAGAAGGGAGCAAATCAAAGGCATTCTAGGCCCAGAAGACAGGTGAACTAATAGTAGACAGGCAGTAAATAGTGTGATGCATGGGGAGAGCTGCAAATTGTTTGATACTGCCAGGACATAAAGCGCAAGGGAAGGGGTAGTGGAAATTATGCCAGAACGGTAAACAAGGTTGAGTTGACAGAAGGCCTTCAAGTCAGTATATTCAAAACTCATTTAAGGACATGTTCATTGTTTTTTCCATGTCTGTAAATGGATTTATAGTTTTTCTATTTTTCTTATCTTCAGTAATAACATCTGTGGAATCATGAGCTTAATGTACTATTTAATTGATGGTTTGTTGGAACTTACATTAAAATAATTTTTAAAAAATAACTATTAAAACATTCTTCCATGAATTACTTAAAATCATACCACTTACCATGCTGTATGCTCTGGGAATACTTATCTAGATAACAGGGAATCACTAAAATGCTTTTAGTAGTGGAGTAACATTAAATTTGCATTATAGAGAACAACCCAGTGCAGAAAATGGATTTGAGGAAGATGAGGTTGATCTCAAGGTGATCAGTTAGGGACCTCTCATAGTTACGTAGGCAAGATATTATAAGGGTCTGAATTAGGACACCAAAGATAGGTGATGTTTCAAGTACTTGCCAGATACCAGGTGAGAGTCTAGGTACCAGGAATTCAACAGTTGACATGGCTGACAAAGTTCCTGACCCCATAAAGTTTATATTCTAATTGAGGGAGATTATATTCTAGTTGAGGGGATGGGAAGAGATAAACAATAAGCAAGAAAACAAAAGTAATCTCAAGTGAATAAAATAGGAAAATTATGTATTAGAGAGTAACTAACTGGAGGAGGTAGGGGACAGTGAAGGGTAAATGGAGTGAGGGCTGGAGAGTTTGATTACTTTAAATTAGGGATCAGAATTGAAATTTCTAAGGAGATGACTTTTGAGCTGAGACTCAATAATGAGTAGGAGAGAGGGAGACCACTGGATTTTTGAAATATATGGGAGATACAGTCAGACGGTCTGAGATACCAACTAGGTAAGAGAGAAGGAAAAGTCAAGGATTACCTAATTTCAGAGTTATTTTATTTATCGGCACTTCAACGATCAACATAACTGGGGCTTTTTCCAAGTTCTATGTAGCTTTACTTTCACTCCAGTTCTTTATTAACTTGATATCTATTACATGTTTGAATATTGGAGCTATCTTTTTTGAAAAAATTTAGTATTCATCACCCTTTGGTTTAATGCCAAAAATTCTCATCTGAAATGTCTCCATATTTTTATCTCAAATGAAACAATGGCCCATTTGATTATCAAGGCCACCCTGGTATCGACCATGTAAAATATACTTTTAAAAACCATAGGGCTTCCCTGGTGGCGCAGTGGTTGAGAATCCGCCTGCCGATGCAGGGGACACGGGTTCGTGCCCTGGTCTGGGAAGATCCCACATGCCGCGGAGCGGCTGGGCCCGTGAGCCATGGCCGCTGAGCCTGCGCGTCCGGAGCCTGCGCTCCGCAATGGGAGAGGCCACAACAGTGAGAGGCCCGCATACCGAAAAAAAAAAAAAGGCAAAAAACCATAAACAAAGCTTTTGAATTTGTGAATTTAAATGAAAACTTTTGAATGAAAAAAAATCTGCTGATTTCATCCCAAATAAATTAATATAATTCCGAAGGGTTTGTTTAATGCAATTTTAAGCTAAATATGTTCAATATGTTGGCGTGGTGGCTTCCTTTAGCAGTGTTGGAGACTGCATACAAAAAGCATTTAATTATGAATGCCACAATTTGCTCAATTGATGCCTCTATTTTATCTGCAAAGCATAGATAATTTTTCCTAAATAAATGCAACCATGAAAATAATATTTAAAACAGAAAATAAAAATGTACTTGCTTGATATAAACCAAACACCGCATAGTCAAAATTAACTGCCCTCATGGCAAATAAGTGTCTTGCAAATTCAAATTGCAAAAGTATCATCTGTTCATTTAGGAGCTATTTCCCAGATAAGATTTAGAGGATGTATTTTTATAAATAACTTGGGGATTTTATTTTCAATGTGAAACTGATTTTAAAGTAATATTAAAATTGTACTCATTTGTTTATTTTTAATACTTTTCAGCAAGCCATTACATAACAACCAACAGCACCTGATTTTATGCACAATGAATTCATAATGAGTATAAATTTCATTCTCCTCTCCCAAGCCAGACTTTATTCCAAAGACAGAGCTTATTGTCTCAAAAGGAGTTCCCCTATGGAAAAGATAATTAAAGTAGAGAATATTTGGAAATTTCAACCCTCCTTTCTTTTTGTCTTGAATGAATCCATGTTCTTGACTCTCAAAATTGTTCAAGTTTGCACTTCTAAGTTTTTCTTTTCCTTTTTTTAAAAATTTACTTATTTATTTTTATTGAAGTATAATTTACTTACAATGTTGTGTTAGTTTTGGGTGTACAGCAGAGTAGTTCAGTTATACATACATATATATGTTTTTTCATATTCTTTTCCCTTATAAGTTATTACAAAATATTGAGTTCCCTGTGCTATACAGTAGGTCCTTGTTGGTTATTTATTTTATATATAGTAGTGTGTATATGTTAATCCCAAACTCCTAAATTATCCCTCCCCCAGCTTTCCCCTTTGATAACCATAAGTTTGTTTTGTATGTTTATGGGTCTATTTCTGTTTTGTATATAAGTTCATTTGTATCTTTTTTTTTAGATTCCACATGTAAGCAATCTCATATGATATTTGTCTTTCTCTGTCTGGCTTACTTAGTATGATAATCTCTAGCTCCATCCATGTTGCTGCAAATGACATTATTTCATTCTTTTTTAGAGTTGAGTAGTATTCCATTGTATAAACATCTTCTTTATCCATTCATCTGTTGATGGACATTTAGGTCGCCTCCATGTCTTGGCTATTTTAAATAGTGCTTCAGTGAACATTGGGTGCATGTATCTTTTCGAATTATGGTTTTCTCCAGATACATACCCAGGAGTGGGTTTGCAGGATCATATGGTAGCTCTATTTTTAGTTTTTTTAAGGAATCTCCATACTGTTTTCCTTAGTGGCTGCACCAATTTACATTCCCACCAACAGTGTAGGAAGGTTCCTTTTTCTCCGCACCCTCTCCAGCATTTATTTTTAGTTTTTGATGATGGCCATTCTGACCGGTGTAAGGTGACACCTCATTGTAGTTTTGATTTGCATTTCTCTAGTAACTAGTGATGCTGAGCATCTTTTCATGTGCCTTTTGGCCATCTTGTATGTCTTTGGAGATATATCTATTTAGGTCTTCTGCCCATTTTTTTGATTGGGTTGTTTGTTTTTTTGATATTGAATTGTATGAGCTTTTTGTATATTTCAGAGATTAATCCCTTGCCTGTATTATGCCTTTCTATTACATTTCTCACTTTATACCACTACCGGCATGTGGGTCATTTTATGATCATTGTCTTTTTCTCCAACTCTTCAAGGATCTGAGTCAGGTGGTAAACACCGACTAGGGCACACAAAGTATAAGGGGGTAAACTCTGTGTAGTGACCATCACAGAAAAGGCCAAGGTGGCATAGACACAGCAGCTAAACCAGTTGTGTGCCTTAAACATGGAAGGAACTGAGAATGAATCTGGTTTGATTTTTACTCAACCAATATTCCCACTTCTACTTACAATAAAATGGACAAGATCTCCCCAGGGATGTGTCTGCTTAACAACTCAGGGCTCCCTGGCCCTCTTTTCAAGGCTCAAAACACTTACCTCATAGTTCTGCTATGAATTCTAGTAAGTGTTCAGAAGAACAAAGTTACTTTTGACATGATTACCACTGAGATTACTGTTTATGGAGATTCTCTATCACCTTAAAATACACACCTTCTGTGAGTCTTAAATGAAAGATTTATGTAAACAGTTTTCAAAAGCAATCCAAGAGTTCTTTTCATATTCCTTATACCTATTTTTCAAGTTTATTGAGTTACATGTGCTAATAAATTTAGAATATAATATCAGGGTAGCAGGACTGTAGTAAAAAGAGCTCCAACTTCAGGATAAGAGACCCTGGGATTGAGTCCCACTTCTGCTGATTATTTTGGGTAAATTACTTGCACCCCCACACATTACAGTCTACCTTTGCACCTTGATTTCCACCATTCCCCTCCATGTTAATTAACCTCTCTAGGTTTGCTCATCATCTGCAAAGTGGAAATAGTAATAGCATATATCTCATAAAGTTGTTATAAGTCTTAAATAAGATAATGGAGATAAAGTACTTATGCTTGGTCCATAATAAAGATCCAATAAGTGTTAGCCATAATTTTCTGTTTGTCAGGGACCCATATAAAGCAGATAATCTACCTATTTCTCTTGCATAGATCATTTAAACCATCTAAACCTCAGTTTCCTTAACTGTAAAATGGGGATAATAGAACCTATATCAGAGGAGTGTTTGGGGGATTAAATGAGTTGATACACTTGAAAAAGCACTATAGAATTAAGTGAAAATGAGGTAGAATGAGATATTAAGAGGGATACAGTAGATTTCTTAGAAAAGCAGGCACTTGATTATATTTCTCTGGTTTACCTCCTTCTGTGTCCCCTCAAAAATGACCAACAGATATAAAAACTAAGGAGGAATAAACCTATGCCAGCATGGGAAATTAGTAATGGGTGACATTTACATGCCAGTAATTCACGTTTCTGCAAGTAAGATTGAAGACATACAAGATATATGATTCCCTGAATGTGAAGAAACAACTCTCCAAGGTAGCAAATGAAGAAGACTTAGAAAGTTAAAGACAAGAATCAAAAATATACATAGGGGCAGCAAGGAGGTATCATTGGATCCTATCAAGTGCCACTGGAAGTAGACCAACTGCCAAAAATCAGCAAGCAAGGATCAGGTAACAGGCTCACTCCTGACTTACACTTAGGGGAGACATTGTCACAGTTGGTTCCTAATGAGGATGACTGTGACAGATAAAGAATGAGGACACTGCCCCAGTTAACTCCTAGATGCTAACCTCAAATACAGAAAAGAAACATTGGAATAGAGAGAAAAGTCCCTCTTGTGACTGCTGTTAGTTCTGGTCTTCTCCCAACTCTTGATCAGTAGACCAGTGATTCTCAATTCTTAGTGTGCGTCAGAATGACATGGAGGGTTTGTTAAAACATAGATTACTAGACCCCACCCCCAGATATTCTAGAGCAGAGCCTAAGAGTTTGCATTTCTAATAAGTTACTGGGAAATGCTAATGCTGCTGGTCTAGGGACCACACTTTGAGAACTACTGCTCTAGACTCACACTGCCCTTCACAGTAGATACTACTACATGTGACTATTTAAAATAAAATTTAAATTAATAAAATAAATGGCACTGAAAATTTAATTCTTGATTTGCGCCAGCTACATTTCAAATACATAAGAACCATATATGGCTACTACTAACATATTGGTCAGCACAGATACAGAACATTTCTGTCATCACATGAAATTCTATTGGACAGCCTGCTCTAGACTATAAAATAAAACTTCAGTGAACAGGGCCAGCACCATGCACAACTACAGGAGACATATTTGTGCTATGGGTATGGAGGCCCCTGGAGTTATACAACATAGCACTCCTGGCAGTTAATCTAAGCTTTTCCCTTCTCTCTTCCTATGGATCCTAAAGATGGAAAGAAGGACTCTCCTAATCTCTGACAGAACTCATCTCAGTTCTCCAAAGTAGACAAGCCAAGACCTTCCTCTGCAAGGAAGAGCTTGAGGAAAAATAACTAAGTATGTTAAATGATACCTCAAATAGTACCTCAAAAAAGGAGCTTGTTCAAAAGAATCAAAACAACGCCATCCTATGAAATAAAATTGCTCTTAAGAAAAAGGAATTTTCCAAAATACTAGTGTCAAAATGGATCTCAACAATATTTAGCAGACTAATGCTGTGTAAAACCAGAATAAGCAGTAATGAAGAGTCAAAGTTATAAAATCAGAAAGGCTTCATGTAGTTGAATGATATTTATGTCAAATTCAAAACTATAATGGAGGTAAAAAAATACATTGGATCATGAGAAATCCAAGTCAATGAAGTAGAAGAGTAACTCAGGACATTCAGTAGATGTCTATAGATGTGTGTAGAGAAAGAAAAATTATAAGAGAAAAGACAAAACAAAAAATCCAAGTGCTCTGATATGCATTTGATATAGGAATTTCAGAAGTAAGAGCATAACAGTAATTTCTTAAAAGCATCAATACAAGAGAAAATAGAAGAAAACTTTCCTGAGCTAAAGAAAGTCTTAAATAATAAATAAATCACAGAAGATTTATTGCATATAGGTAAAATTTCTAAAAGAAATCGATTTCTGGGAAATTTCATCATTTCAAGGTTAATGGGGAAAGTCCTATAAGAATCCAGTAGACATTACTAAAACAAAATAGGTTACCTGTGAAGGAATAAAAAGTACTCTGGTATCAGACAGTCCTCAACTCTAAACACTCAGAATACAATGGAGAAGTATCTCTAGAATTTTTAGAGAAATGGGTTAGGACTCCAGATTCAAGAAATATGTGCCCAGCCAAGGTGTGCAAGATAATAGAAAATAAGTCATTTTCATATATGCATTTTAGAAAACAACATATCTTTTTAAAATAATTGATCAAAAGATGAATAATAATAAAGAGCTAAAGAATGGGCAAGGAAAATATCAATCTAAAAGATTCTGGAATGTAAAATAAAACTTGTAAGAGATAGAATATATTTTCAAATAATTATTCTTAATATGTTTTTAAACTTAATATAAATGTTAAATCTTTTTAAAAAGATACAAAACATAAAATAATATAGTATAGACACTTTATCTAAAACCCCAGATTATTTTAATACACATTGGGAAAGGGAAAAGTTCAGGGAAGGGAGATAAGTATGCTAATTTTCTCATTTTAGACAATGGTTTAGCAGTCAAGAGCATAATTACCTGGTTCATATGCTGCTCCCCGAGTTAGTGGCTGTGTAACTCTGAGGAGTTACTTAACGTTCCTCACCTATAAAATGGGAATACCATAATACCCCAGAGTTATGTGGGACTGAAATCAGATAATGCATGTAAAGCACTTAGCACCTATAAGCGCTTGGTATAACTATTAACTTATAAAGAGAGAAATAAAAATATACTCTTGGGCTTCCCTGGTGGCACAGTGGTTGAGAGTCCGCCTGCCGATGCAGGGGACACGGGTT
>NC_041219.1:32514811-32534005 GCF_002837175.3 Physeter macrocephalus | reverse complement strand
GGGAGAGGCCACAACAGTGAGAGGCCCGCGTACCGCAAAAAAAAAAAAAAAAAAAAAAAAAAAAAAAAATATATATATATATATATATATATATACTCTTGATTAATGGAGGAAATAGATCTGAAGATGAATAGCATAACATAAAAGAAACATGAAAGTAATGACTACAAGAACACACAGATTCTCTCTCTCTCCAAATTGTTATAAAAGACCAAATATGTATGTACCCTATACAAAAAAACAAGATCAAATATATTACTTACTTGAATGTTTCAAGGATTCACACTGTAGAGCCATTCAAATAAACATGTTCTCATTGTTCAGGTGATATCTAATTTGTTTTAATTACAAAAAATACATAGAATGATCGCAGTTTTGTTGAGGGAGGATATATGTGCATAGAAGAAAAGGCTCAAAAAATATATATATATACATAAGTATTAACAATGATCATTACTGGGTATTAGAATTTGGGGTGTCTTTTTCTTCTCTCTTTTCTGTTTTCATCAGTATTTATAGTGAACATATATCACTTTTGTAAGTAAGAAAAAATTTTATTTATTTTTAAATAGGTTTATTAGTAACCACTGTTAACATTTAGGTGGATATTACTCTAGAATTTTTCTTTACATGCAAATATATATATGTTGAATTAATTTACTTATTCATTAACTCAAAGAATATCTTTGAATTGATTATCTTCTATGTTCCAGGCTTTGTTGTAATCTCTGGATACAGAAGTAAAAACAAAAACAAAACAAAATGAAATCTCTACCTTCCTGGAGCTTAGTTTGGGGAGAGAAGCATAAATAAGTAAAATGTGCATTTTTGATATTGATAGGTGGCATGGAGAAGATATAAAGCAGGGAAGAGGATAAGGATTAGTGGCTACCCTTTTAAATGAGGTGATCTGTGGGGGTCTCATTGAGAAAATAATGAAGTAAGGCCTTACTAGTAATAGACACTTGAAGAAGGTGTTGGAGGGGACCATGTGGCTTCCTAAGGCAAGAAAGTCCCCGCAGAGGGAAGTACAAGTACAAAGGTAGTGACGCAAAAGAATGCCTAATGCGTTTGAGGAAAAATAGAGAGGCAAGATGGCTAGCTGTGGGTAAGAGAGAAGGAGAGTACTAGGCGCTCAGGTATAGAATTGGGGTGGAGTGTGCATGGGGCTAAGATCACCTGTGGCCTCATAGACTATTGTTATTCAGAGTGAACTAAGGGTCCAGTGGAAAGATGGTGGGTGAGAAACAGGCAGGTGACAGATATATTTTAAAGGTAGAGCCATCAGAATTCACTGCATGGTCGGGTATGGGGTGCGAGGGAAAACAAGGCATAAGAATGACTCTAAGGCATTTGCTGTACAAGTCTGGTGTTCAGGAAAGAAGTCAGGTTGAAAATAGAAATGTGGGAGTTGTCATTACTTAGGTGATATTTTAAGCCCTGAGATTGAGTGAGACTAACAAGGGAATGAATGTAAACAGAGAAGGGAAGAGATCCAAGTATGCTAAGCCCTGGGGCACTTCAATGCTTAGACATTGGGTGACAAGGAGGAATGAGCACAGGATGGTGAGAAGGAACAGCCTGTGAAGTAGGATGAAAACCAGAAGAGTGTGGTACCTTGGGGGCTAAGTTAAAGAGCTTCGTACAGGAGGGGCGGTATCTGTATTAACTATACAGCTGGTGGATCAAGTTAGATGAGGATTAAGGAATATTCATTTTGCAATGTGGAGATTTTGCTGACGTCGATAAAGGACGTTTCAGTGGAAGAATATGGAACAAAAACCTATTTAGAGTGGATTTAAGAGGGTAGGAGGAGCGAAATTAGAATTGGCTCCTCTTCTGCAGAGCTGGAACACCACTTTCCATATTTTCTTACTTTAAGTTAATATTTCTCTTTCTGTTTTAAAGTGGTGGAAATTGCAACTTGATTGCATTTCATTTTTTCCTATCAGTGGAAAGTTACATGATGGCCCCAACCTGAAAAATACCATGAGATATTTTGCTAAATGAATATGCCATTTACCAACACTTCAGCTAAAGTGGATCTCTCCAGCTTCCATGACCAGGAGAAAACCCAAAGAAACATACAGACCCTTTGCTTTGTCTAACTGCTATTTTTGCAATGTCTTCTCTAATCAGTTGAGGGGTCATGTGAAAGATAGAAATAAATGATTGCTTTTCTATGCCATTTTACATATATTTAAAGCACATCTAGTTCTTCTCTACAGATCAAATGGAAACTAAATTAGGTTCCTGAACCCAATTCCAGTGTGTGTGTGTGTGTGTGTGTGTGTGTGTGTGTGTGTGTGTGTGTGTGTGTGTGTGTAGGCTTCCCACACCAAAAAGCAATTCTCGGACACCAGCAGGGTGTCCAGGAATTCAACTCAATTTGATACTATCTACCCAGAAATAGAATCAGATTCCACAGGTAAAAGGCTCAGCCTCACAAGACCATCCTCCACTTAAGACACCAGTTGCAACCCAGGTGTTACCTGTGTTTCTGACCAACCAGCTACAAATTGGAGATTCCAACGACGCCTTCTAACTCAGGATGCCAATGGCAAGTCCAGTTTGTTACCTGTACTTTCTGATGAGCTGGCTATAGATCAGAGATTCTCGTGACTCCCTCTCTGGGTTCAATTAATTTGCTAGAATAACTCACAGAACTCAGGAAACCTGTTTACTCACTAGATTACCTATTTATTACAAAGGATATTAAAGGATATGAATCAACAGCCAGGTGAAGAGATACATAGGGCAAGGAGCTTCCATGCCCTCTCAGAGCTCACTTTCCAAATCTCCACATGTTCACCCACCCAGAAGCCCTCCAAACCCTGTCATTTGGGGGTTTTATGGAGACTTCAGTCATTCACTTCAGTGATTCATTAAATCATTGCCCATTGAACTCAATCTCCAGCCCCTCTCCCCTACCTTCTAATCACATGGTTGGTTGTCCCAGCAAACAGCCCCCTAGTTACCTAAAGGCTTTCCAAAAGTCACCTTACTAACATAACAAAAGATACCTTTATAGTTCTTATTACAGGAACCAGGAACCTTGGACAAAGACTAAATATGTATTTCTTATAAATTTAAACATTAGCAGAGCTGAGCAGTACTGCAGTCATCATCCCATCATTACCATGGCTATAGCACCAGACCCTTATAGAGGATTTTTATTTTACATGAAATATTTCTTATCATAGCAACAACAGTGTTAATTTAAAATATAACACACAGGATATAAATTATCTTTAACATTTCTGTATATTTTCTATGGTGTGTCTTGTTAATAGCATTACCCTTTTGATGACTCCTGCTCTTCTGAAATGAGACATCTCTTGGGATGCATGTGAGAAAAATCTAGGCTGCTCATTGCTTACGCAGCAGTCCCCAACCTTTTTGGCACCAGGGACCGGTTTCATGGAAGACAATTTTTCCACGGATGGGGATGTGGGGGGATGGTTACAGGAATAGAAAACTCACAGGATACATTTGAATGTATAACATTCCCAGAGTTTTTATTGAGGATATTTGGGTGACTTGGAGTTCAAATTCAGAGTAGATCTTTTGAAAATTGAATCAGAGTAATTATTCACTTTGGGGTCATTAAAAATAATTTCCATCCTATTTATATTGCAAAATTACTTTTTTTTCATTTAAAGATTAGAGATCTGCTTTCTTGTTTGTCTTTTTTATCTCTCCAGAGCAGTTCTTTGTTTCATTTTGATAACCAGTTGGAAGAGCATAAAAACTGAAACCGTTTTTAAAATAAGTTAAAACCAAAGGACCAACACACTTGAAACAATAGACTTGAGTTGAAGGGGTTCTTTCCTCTTCCCCCACTACAGACTCTTCTGTTTGGGAAAATACATGGTTATAGTGACTGCAGTGTTACAAAGAAATACATTTTGGTAGTAGAGAAACAAAACCTCTTGGTTCCAAATTAGTTATTCACTGTAGTCCATTTATTCATCTGGCTCTAGGCTATGGGAATTACTCCTAGCACAGAACTCCTTTTGAAATCCCTCAGTCCCTAGGGGGTCAGAGATAGATGAGAAACTGCCCCTGTGAACTTGGCTTATACAGGGGAAACAAAGAAGTTAGTGGTTGAGGGTAACAGAGGAAAGGCGCGTGGGAAGGATGAATGTAGCTAGCTTCCTTTGCTTGCAACAGGAGCTTCTTTCAATGCAAAAGGAATGCCAAGATAGATCAGGCACTCTACCAAAAAGATACAATAATTTAGTAATGCGGTCTGCCCAGGCAGCTTAGCAGCTGGAAATGAGTGAGCCTTGGGATTTGCTATAAATGCTGGGGAAATTGGCTGATAGCCCCTTTCCTATATTGAGCAAAGGGAGCAAGAGAAAAGATTATAAATATTTGTAATCAGAGCCAAGTAGCATGGTCTGCTCTGGTCCAGGGGTTGCCAGAACTCTAGCATTCTCTGGCTTCTGCATTAAATGCTGAGTTTGGCGGAGTGTGGGACTAATAGGCCAGGAAACAACAGTTTATTTACCTGGATGCATTTTCTGTAAGGCAGCTGCTGATCTTAAGTTGTTTAGGGAGGGAATTTTGTTATATGCTGTATCCAATGCCATACAGCATTTAAGCATAGCAACAATCTTTGGGCTAATTGTGCCATAAGAATAAATACTCAAAGGTCACTGCTGATACTTGAAAAGGGGCCCACTGGGTGGTTTTCAAACTCCAAAACTCAGGATGCCCCAGTGGACAGCACACTGTGCTGATGACATAGGAAATTTTGAGGTAAGCCATAAACACAAAGCCTTGGAATGGAATGGATAAAGGCAGGCTTTGGACCAGCCAGATTTATCTCCCATACTGGTGTAACCAAGCAAGGGCTCCTGTGCTCACAAAGCAGAAAGCCAAAGTCTTGACAGTGGGCATTTGCAGGAAAGTAAGGGCTTATTGCAGGGCACCGAGCAAGGGAGTGGGAGACAAGCCTCAGATCCACTCCAACTTGGTCTTTGAGTAAGGAGTTTTTAAAAGGGGAGGAACAAAGACGCCGGGATTAATCATTGTCTTGTGACATTTTTGTGACATTTCTTAATCGTAGTTTTGGGAGTCAGGACATCTCTGGTTTATGATTCTCCGGCTAGGTAGTCCATGGCTCGGGGGTCTGTGAGCTCATCTTGCCGTAGAAAAATTAACATTAATGATGATATCTAGAATAGCAATTTTAGTACATTAACGATGTTATCGACAACAGCAATTTTAGTCATCTGACTCTGGTTGATTAGTGTTCAGTTAGCCAGGATTGGGGTCAGAGGGGACAAGAAAGGAAATAAAGTTTTGAAGAGAGAGATTAATCATAAACTCGGCAAAGGAACTTGGTTTTAGGAGGACTCGGTTTCACTGACTCCTGTATTTACTAGCTATGTTATTCTTCCACAGTTCAAAGTCATAAGAATACCTACCTCAGAGACTTTTGTGAGCATTAAGTGAGATAAAATGACCTTGAACATAGTAGGTACACAATAAATGTTGGTTCTCCTTACCTAATATGGAATCTTAGCCTTTGCAATTTTTGAAATAAATTCCTTTCCAGGGAGTTTGTGTTTTAAAGTAATTTTACATATCTTTGAAAACTTAATTGATCTTTGACCTTGAGAAATTAAGGGAACATGAATTCTATGTAGTTGCCTCTGTGGCTCATTATTATTTGTTTGACTCACACTTATCTCAGTGTGTAGGTGAGCTGGAAAGACATTCTTAATATTTGGATATAAATGAACATACTAGCCAGATCACATGAGCTATACGACTAGGGAAACAAGGCAGATAAGTAAACGACAATAAGGGTCATATAATTTACATTATAAATTTTAAAAAGTAACACTTCTCCCAAATATTTCATTTTTTTAATAAATTTATTTATTTATTTATTTATGACTGCATTGGGTCTTGGTTGCTGCACGTGGGCTTTCTCTAGTTGCGGTGAGCAGGGGCTACTCTTTGTTACAGCTCACAGGCTTCTCATTGCATTGGCTTCTCTTGTTGCGGAGCACGGGCTCTAGGCATGTGGGCTTCAGTAGTTGTGGCATGCGGGCTCAGTAGTGTGGCGCATGGGCTTAGTTGTTCCGCGGCATGTGGGATCTTCTCAGACCAGGGCTCGAACCAATGTTCCCTGCATTGGCAGGCGAATTCTTAACCACTGCACCACCAGGGAAGTCCCCAAATATTTCTGATAAGACCTAGCACCGCTTTGAAGACTTATTGAGACATGATGACAGTATATTTTATCAAAATTTAGCTCTTTGTTCTCTTTAGTTGATCTAGAATTTAAATACAGGACACTGACTAATTTGCATATTCTTTTTTACTGAATATCATAGAGTAATTGGAATGCTTTAATACTTACCAAATCTCCATGAATTTCTTTTGTGTTTTTTATAAATATACCTTTTAGGGCGATCTTATTAAAACAGGATTTGCTTAATTTGAATCCATAATTACAATAAGCTTGTTCTTTTATCTAATTCTCAAGATAATTTATTGATTTGTATATTGCATCATACATTACAAAGTACCGACATACATGGCAAGGCAATTTATTATTAACTCTACCTGGTCACAAATCATTTAAAGAATCACATTAAAACCTTCAAGTCCTGATACACTGTCTTTTTTTAATTGAAATCTTTATAAATGTAAATATTTAAAATAAAATTACTTTGCTGCAAAGTATTATGGCAGACTAAGTGCTTTGAGAGATCCTTCTGCAGCAGTACAAATGTATTCTAAATATGACATGTCCTTTGAGATATTGCCTGCTCTAACAATATTTGCTCTCTAAAAGTGTATGTTAGAAGACAAGAGAGTCAGTGTTATGCTGAGTGCAGATGTCAACAATAGCACGGCTACTTGGACACTGTACTTTGGTTCAATGGTAAGCTTGGTCAAGACTATTCAGGGAAACTCAGACCTTTTCTAATCACAGTGACAAGCTGAAATTAAGATCAAGTAATGAAGTAACAAGAAATGATTTCTAATCACCTTGAAAAGCAAACTACTGTAAGTGGGTATCAGTAAAAATAGCAAACAGAGCAGAGGCAAGAAGAACTACAATCTTGCAGCCTGTGGAACAAAAACCACATTCACAGGAAGATAGACAAGATGAAAAGGCAGAGGGCTAAGTACCAGATGAAGGAACAAGATAAAACCCCAGAAAAACAACTAAATGCAGTGGAGATAGGCAGCCTTAAAGAAAAATAATTCAGAATAATGATAGTGAACATGATCCAGGACCTTGGAAAAAGAATGGAGGCAAAGATCGAGAAGATGCAAGGCTTCTGGGACAACACTAAAAGAAACAACATTCGAATTATAGAGGTCCCAGAAGAAGAAAAAAAGAGAGGGTCTGAGAAAACATTTGAAGAATTTACAGACAAAAACTTCTCTAACATGGGAAAGAAAATATTTACTCAAGTCCAGGAAGCAAAGAGAGTCCCATACAGGATGAAGCCAAGGAGGAACACTCCAAGACACATAATAATCAAATTGACAAAAATTATTGAAAGCAGCAAGGGAAAAAGGACAAATATCATATCATATCAAGGTAACTCCCATAAGGTTAACAGCTGATTTCTCAGCAGAAACTCTACAAGCCAGAAGGGAGTGGCATGATATACTTAAAGTGATGAAAGAGAAGAACCTACAACCAAGATTACTCTACCTGGCAAGGACCTCATTCATATTCAGTGGAGAAATCAAAAGCTTTACAGACAAGCAAAAGCTAAGAGAATTCAGCACCACCAAACCAGCTCTACAGCAAATGCTGAAGGAACTTCTCTAAGTGGGAAACACAAGAGAAGAAACGGACCTATAAAAATAGCAAACATATTTGCCTGATGACTATAGGTATTGTTACTGGGTGTAGGAAATAAAGCAGTTATATATATAAAGTGTTTAAAAAAATAAAATGCCTAATCATGAAGATGAGTAAAAACAAGTACTATTAATAAATAACAGGAAAATTTGAAAAATAAATGGCATTTCTAGATTTGAAAAATATAACGTTTGAAATTATTTTTAAAATTATAAATGAACAGGTAAACAGCAGATTAAGCAGAGATGAAGAGACAGTTGGTGAATTGGAAAATAAATTTAAAGAAATTATCCAAAGTATAGCACAGAGAGCCAAAGAGGCAAAAAATATGAGAGACATGAAGCAATATGAAGGATGGAATAAGGAGATTAACCTACTTCTAGTTAGAGACTGGGGATGAAATAATAAAGAATATATAGGAGAAGAAAGTTTTTATGATAAATGCTAAATTTTTCCCATAACTGATAAAAACGTGAATTCATAGGTCCAAGAAACACACTGTAATCCAAACAAGATAAAGAGAAATCCATACCAAGCCACATTATTGTGAAATTGAAAGATGTAGAGGAGATCTTCAAAGCAGGTAGAGAAATGATGGATCACCTACAACAAAAACACAGGTATAATGATAGCCAACTTATCAAGGAAAGATATAAGACAGAAGAGTAGAATAATACCTTCAAAATGTGAGAGGAAACAAAAATCAACCTAAATTATGAACTAAAAAAAATCCTTTTTTAAATAAATGAAAGTAAAATATGAAGACATTCACAGTTAAAAAACTAAAAATATTTACTACCAAAAGACTTTTTCCAAAAGAAAAACCTCAAGGATTACTTCAAGAAGGAAAGTGATCTCAGGTCATTCTGAGGAAGGAATAGTGAATAAATAAAATGGAAACATGTATGCAAATTCAAGTAAAAATAATCTGAATAAAATAATAACATCTGATTTGGAAAACTAACATACAGAATGAAAACCCCAATAACAGTATTTGTTAGAGAAATAGTGATCTAATTTCAAGAGATATAACATCTTAAATTTATTCAGGAAGAGGGTGGATAAGGTATTATTCACCATTAGACTTTGTTAAATTTAAAATGTATGGTAAAATTTTAAGGATGTCTAAAGAATAAAAATAAATTGTATAAAGTCCAAGCCATAGAGAGAAAAATGGAATTAGAAAAAAAACCAAAAAGGGGAATAGAGGTGAAAAAGGAATATGAAAGATAGATATCAAAATGTAAAATAGTAGAACCAAGTCTAAATATGTAAAGCATCAAAATAAACATAAATTAGCTAAATTCACCAGTTAAAAGGAAGAGATGGTAGGAGGGTAGGAAAGCAAAACCCAGCTTTATGCTCTTTAAAATAGACACATCAGTGTAGCTAAAGGCACACCCCCACACACAAAAAGGTAAAGATGAAAAAAGTCATACCTGAGAAATATTAGCCCAATAAAAGCTGGCATAGCTATATCAGTATCAGGCCAAATAGACTTTAACACTGAAGGCATTACCAGAATATGGAGAGTCACTATGAAATTATAGAAGGTTCAGTTCACGAGGAAAATATAAACAATTGTAAGGAAAAACAGTCATAAGTTCACTAAAACAGAGATTTCAACATACCTCACTTAATTAGTGGAATATTTTGATAGCTCAGTTAATAAGCTTATCTAATAAAATGCAAAGCTTTATAGCCAACAATTAGAGAATACATGCTATTCTCATGAAACATTGATAAAAACTGATCTTAACTTGGCTGGCTATAAGCAAGTTTCAATACATGTCAAAGACTCATTCATATACACTATATTTTCTGACAACAATTAAGTTAAATTAAAGATTCCCATTTATATCCCCATAAATTTGTGATTTAAATATACATTTCCAAGTAACTCATGAGAAATGAGTTAGGAGACACCATAATTCTAACTTTAAAATGTTTAGAATTAAACAAAAATGTAAATACTAAATAATCATCATAGTGAAAACAGCATGAGTGGAACTTAGAAATTTTAAATCCTTATGCTAGAAAAGAAGAAATGCTGAAGATTAATGAGCTAAATGCAAATTTAAGAAATTTTATAAGAAATGCTAGAATTAGCCCAGAGGAGTAGGAGAAAGAAAAGGGAAAGAATAGAAATGAATGATATAGAAAAATAATATACAAAGTCAGAAGTGGAATTTTTGATAACACCTTAAAGTGCATGTACTTTCTAGTAAAAATAGTAAAAAACAAAAAAAGGGAGAATATAAATATATAATGCAAATAAACTATGCTAGGAATGAGGAGGGATATAACTACAGATACTCTATAAAAAGATTCAAAAGAAAATAAGTAAAAATTATGAACAACTTTGTGGCAATTAATTGAATACTGAAAGAAATAGACAAATTCTAAGTATTTGTAACTTACCAAAACTTCAAAAAGCTATAGAAACTCTAAATAGTCCTACAACTATTAGAGAAACTGAGTGAATAATTTTAAATCTTCCCACAAAGAATATGTTAAGTCTAGATGATTTTAAAGGTAAATTAAATTAGCTTTTTTTTTTTTTTTTTTTGTGGTATGCGGGCCTCCCCGCTCCGCGGCATATGGGATCCTCCCAGACCGGGGCGCGAACCCGGTTCCCCTGCATCGGCAGGCGGACGCGCAACCGCTGCGCCACCAGGGAAGCCCTAAATTAGGTTTTAAGAAACAGATCATTCCAATCTCATACAAACTCCTCGAGAGAAGTGAAGAAGTGGGAATTTTCCCCAACTAATCTTGAGACTAGTAATCTTCATATCAAAACTAGATAGCATAAGAAAGGAAAAATGAAAGGCCTGTTTCATTCATGAATATAGATGCAAAAATCTAAACAAAGTACCAGCAAACCAAATCTAGCAGGATAGCAAATGGAAAATTCATTATGACCAATTCAACCCATTAATATACAGTTTGTTTAACATGAGAAAGTATGTTATTCCCACTAACAGATTAAAGGAGAAAAACTAAATAATTGGCTCAATAGGTGAAGAAAAACATTTGATACAAACTCAAAATTCAATCATAAGTTTTTAATTATAAAATTCTCATCAAAGTTGGAATAGAAGGGAACATACTTAACCTAATAAATGCTGTCTCTCCAGGAATTAAAAGTGAACATCATTTTTAAATGGGGGCAAAAGCATTCTGTGGTAGTGCGATTACTGTTCTCAGCTCTTCACTTCCTCTTCTGCCATGTTCCTTTGTACTGCCGTAGAGACAGTGGCATTTACATCCTCACTCAATTTACTTTAGGATGAGACACATGACTTTATTCTGTCAACCAATGTGAGAAGTAACAGTGTACCAATTCCTGAAGTGAGACCTAAAGAGGTATCACGTATTTCCACTGTGGAAAGAGAACACCATGTAGCCTCTGCACAACCACTGTACACTCATGAGATAATAAGAGTGAAAAAAGCAAATAATATCTTAGTATTTGTCTGAAAATTGTTTTGATCTCAGGGACCCCATGTATCCATGGACTACACTTTGAGAACTACTAGAATAATGTACATTTCCTATACGCAAGTACGGTCTTAGACAACCACAACACAATTGAATCAGGAAATTGACATTAATATATTACCATCTATTCAAGTTTCAGACTCTTCAAAATTTGCTAGTTTCCCCAGTAATAATTTTTATGATGAAAGAATCTAGCTCAGGATCACACATTGCATTTAGTTGTAGTGTCTCTTTAGTCTCCTTCCATCTGGAACAGTTCCTCTGACTTTCCTTGACAGTCATTACCTTGACACTTTTGAAGATTACAGGCCAGTGACTTTGTACAATGTCCCACAAATTAAGTTTACTTGATGTTTCTACCTGAGTAGATATAGGTTATGCATCTTTAGAAGGGAAATCCAGAAGTGATTCTGTGTTTTTCTCATTTCACCCTATCAGGTGGGGCAAGATTTTGATTTGCTCTACTCCTTCTGATGTTCACCTTGATCATTTGATTAAGATAGTGCCTCCCAGACTTCTTAAATGTAGAGTTATTCTTTCTCTCTTAGTAACTAGTAAGTATTTTGTGAGGAGGTGATTTGAAATTATTTAAATTTCCCATTCCTAATCAAACTTTTAAATCATCCATTTATTTATATATGTTTATGGGTTCATGTTTTCTTATTTTATTCAGTGGGTTATAATCCATTACTGTCATTATTTATTTTGTTTCTAAAATTGTCCTTAGTTTAACCCGCCCATTCAAGCTGGCTTCCCTGTCATCTTGACATGCCTCTTCATTCTTTGAGCACTTCCTTGCTCTCTGGCACAAGGTTTTCCAGGCTCATCTTGTACTTTCTCTGCCCTGACCCTGATATCAGTCATTTCTCAATGGATCCCTGTTTCTTTTAGTGGAAAATACATTTAGAAGCTGAGTCTGGGCTTTACTTATTGCTATTGGGAGCTCAATTTCCCAGGCCCTCTCAATGGACAGAGTTAGGTATATATGTATGTAAATACACACATACACAAATATATATTTATATCTATATCTATCCATTTCTCTCTATCTTGAAAATATTGGTATCTCCAGTTACAAGCCAACATCACAAGGTTCACTCTACTTTTCTCCCTCTTCATATTTCTAACTCCCTCATTAAAAAGTGAGAAATCTGGCTCCTTACTGTAGTTGTTTATTTGATCACCCCTCTATAAGTAAGCAGTCTTCCACATCTACAGCCACCTCCTCCCCACTCAAGCATCTTTCTCACCTTTCCCATGCCTGTTTATCTGTGTAAACACCCTGATCACCTTCCTGGGACTCTAACACCTTATGGCAGGACATCCCACAGGTGGACACCCTCCTTTCACTGATGGGGCTTTGACATGTTATGCCAGGCCACCCTATGCATGAACACTTTCCTCTTCTGGACATGGACACCTTCCTCGCCCTGTTTGGGTTTTGACACTCCTTGCTAGGCCACCCTTCTGCAGGGATATCCTCCTTTACTTTGCTAGTTTTCCGACTCCTTCTGCCAGGCCACTCCTCCGAATGGATTTCCTCCTCACCCCACCCGGGCTCCGACTCTCCATACTGGGTCACTCCCCCGTGTGTACACCCCCTTCACCCTGCTTGCATGCCAGTGTACCATGCTGAGTTGCCCCTAAACATGGACACCACCGTTACTCTGCTTGGGCTCTGATACCCAACTCCAGGCTGCCACTCCACTGAAGATAAGGATGCCATCTCACCCTTCTCCACTGAGTGACTTGAGGAGTGAATTGCTCATGGAGGGAAAGGGTAAGGGGGAAGAAAATGATCAGCCACCTCATGGCTGAGCTCCTCTACTTACAGTATAGGTTGTTCTTTCAGAACTTTGATTATTTTCTTAATTTCTTTTAAATAATTTTGAATTTTAAGTTACAGCTTTCTAATTATTGGGGGCCACATTTATTTTTGGGTTTATTTTCATTAGCTTTTAAACATTCATTTTCTTCTCCTTTTCTTGCAATATCTTCAAACAGGGTTGTATCAAAATCCTTTGTTTTTCCCTGTCTTTAATGAGAAGAATGTCCTAGACTATTCAGAAGAGGCTTCTGTGTGAGAGCAGGCATGTGCCACAGTAGCTTTCTTCATGGCTCAAAGACTTTCCCTTTGTTGTTATCATGAAGTATTGAGATAATATAGGTACTTCTCTGCTTGATTGAGAAAGCCTGCCTGCTGTTATCTCGTTCTTTGCCAGAGTTGCACGCACCTTGCCTCACAAAGTAGTGCTCTCATATTTGAACACTGTATTTTGTTATTATTGCATTCAAGGTCTCCCTCCTCCGTCCTCTGCCTTCCATGCCACTCCCTCCTTCCTGTTACATGAAATATCTTTCTCCGTGAGATCTCTGATGTTTTCACCCTGTTCAATTAGGATTCTGCAACTGGAAATTTTTCTTCAGAGTGAGTCTCTAGTTTAGTAAAAGCATGTATTTATTGAATATTTCTGAGATTCTCAAGGGTTTAAGCCACTTCTAATTGTCTTTTTGTGGGATTTTTTTCAAGTTCTGCTGGTTATTCTCAGATTCTATTGCTCAGAATCCTGCTAAGTACTGGGCCTTCTCATTTTAGGAATCAGAATCTGATGGCAATTTCTGGGACCCTTGGCTTGTAGGGTCCATCAATTTCCTTTTCTCTTCACCACTACCAGTTCTGGATCCTGCTGCTATCACGTGATTTGGCTATGCCCATCCATTTTCCAGGGCCATGGAGATTCCTTGATACCTGCATTATTGAAGATAGCACCTATAGTTGGGTTTTTTTGTTTGTTGTTGTTTGTTTGTTTTACTATCATATGTTCATTTTATTCTTTCACTATAATATGTATTGTTTTTATGAGGGGACTTGGGGAAATTAATTTTTAAAAACACTACATTATTGTCATGTTCTTGCCATCAGAAATACCAAGTGATCTTTTAAAAGTGTAAATCAAATCATGTCAACCCTATCCCTACCTTCATCTCAGACCTCATCTCCAATCATTCTACTGCCCTATGATGGTTAATTTTATGTGTCAACTTGAATGGTCCATGAGGTGCCCAGATATTTGGTCAAACATTATTCTAGGTGTTTCTGTGAGGGTGTTTGGGGATGAGGTTAAACTTTAAATATGTAGACTAAGTAAAGCTGATTGCCCTCTCTGATGCATGGGCCTTATCCCATCAGTTGAAGGCTTGAATAGAACTGAAAGGCTAACGTCACCCTGAATGAGAGAATTTTTCCTGCTTGATAGTCTTTGAACTAGGAAACCAGCTTTTTTCCTGCCTTCATACTCAAACTAAAACATCATCTCTTCCTCTGTCTCAAGCCTACCAACCTTCGGATCGGAACTATACCATCAGCTCTCCTGGTTCTCAGGCCATAGGACTTGGACTGGAACTATACCTTTCTCTTTCTCTCTCTGTCTCTCACTCTGACTTGTACACCACTCTCTCACCACTCTGTTGCAGCAACACTGGCCTTCTTATGGTTCAGAATACCCTTAAGGAGATTTTCATATCCTCTTCTCTCTGTCTGCAATAATAATCCCTATCTCATTGCTTTGTTTTATATTTTTCACAGAACTTAACCATCATCAGAAATTATACTATTTTTGATTTGCCTACAGTTGTGTCCTTTGGTGGAATGTAAGCATCCTGAGGGTGGGACATTGCCTTTGGTACTGCTGAAACTTTGGCACCTAGGACAGTGCCCAATGGACAGAGTTATTTTATACGTATTTGTGAAATGAATTCAGAATTTCTGCTAATATCAACATCAGCACTAGAATCCCAAAGACATTTTTGATTTTCCAAAGAGGAATGCAAAGACCCAATAAACAAAAGTTATGATCTATAATAAAAGAAGAAATTACTAGTTTTCCATCATTTGTTTTCATCTTAACATGAAATTAGGGTTTTATTGTTATTCAGGTATTTATATAGGTGATAAATATAAGAGACAAAGATGGATAAAAAAAATATTGAACTCCTTACTATTGGATACTTACTCTGACATTTCTTTGAAATGCTAATTATTCTTTGAATAACTATCAGATTGGAATTCACACATATTTAGTTCTATGCCTTAGCATGAAATATCCACTTGTCAAAAAAGAAGTGTGAAATTAAATGAGACATGTTATGAAAAACAGTTTAATCTATATACTTTGCCTCAGTTTCATCTAAAGAAATAGTAAGAAAATGCAAAAATTCTTTTCAAAGTATATTTTTAAAAATATACAAGCATGTCAAACTAATAATCTTTACTGAGTGTCTAATATAATAAATTACTACCACCTTTCTTTGTGAAAATGAAACCCTCTAGATTAAAAATTGTTGTTGTAATAATAGAAACACATATTTAATGTGTTTATACCACAGGCATTGTTCTAACTCCTTTACTTTTATTTTTTTCATTCAGCTTCACAACACTTTTAGTTATATACTATTACTATCATCATTTCCAGGTATGAAAATATAAACATTGCCAGAGTTTATTTTGAAGAATGTATTAATTCTTCTTTAAAACTTGGTATACAGGCTAAATCAGTTATCTATTGCCACATAGTAAACCACCCCAAAATTTGTGGTTTAAATCAACAGCCATTTATTTACCTCATGATTCTGGTACGTGTTTTCTTCTGGTCTGGGGCAGACTCAGATAATATTGCCTAGGCTTGTTCATGCAACTGTGGTCAATTGGCAGATTGTCCTGGAGTTGGTTAGTCCTAGTCGGCCTCACTCACATGTTGAAAGTTAGCTGGCCTTCAGCTGAAGTGACAGGGTGGCTGGTGTGTTAACCATGCCCTTTTATTTTGGAGGGATTTTTTTTGTTTTGTTTTGTTTTTTTTTGATGCTTTGACATCCTGGGACCTTGCTGACTCTGCAGATACTGCCCCTCCCAGGGCTAGGTAATTCTTAAAGATAGTAAACAACTCACCTGAAGACACACTTTTCATATGCAAACCAATCTAAAACCATACTCTAACCACTTTCTTCATCAGGTTGTCACACTGGGCCACTACCCACCTGCCCTAATCACAGCAGAGCCAGGTACCAGATAACTAGGAACAATCCCTATGGCCTAGAGCCTAATGAAAAGACTTGAAGTAACCAGTCCTAAAACTGCTTACCCTGTTTTGTCCATTACTTCCCATAGAAAGCACAATAAAGGCTCTTGTCCATCTTTTCCCCCACTCATTCTGCCTCTTGACTAATACTGGTGCTTCCCCATGTGTCCCTTCCACCCCCAGTGACATGGCACGCTCCCTCCTCTTGGGATCTATGACTATAACAATCTGTCTTTTCAGTGGCAATTGTCTCCTGATCTGTTAGGCTCATTATACTTGGGGGAAAAAAAGAAAAAAACCCTACAATTTCAAACATCTGGGTAATGTATCATTTCATCATCCAGCGGGCTAGCCCGAGCTTGTTCACATAGCGGCAGGGTTCCAAGAGCCACAAGAGAACAAGTCCCAGTCCATGAGTGCTTTTCAAGTCTTTCTTATATCATGCTTGCCATTGTCCCATTGACCAAAGCAAGGCACATGGCCACACTTAAAATCGCTTGGGAGGAATGGATACAGGCTTGGGGTGTGGCTACAAGGAGCCTTTGTGGATTGGGGTCATAACTGCAATCGATCCACCCAACAGGAATTTCAGGAGGTTTCATATCAATTTCACATTGTCTTTGATCTGAGAAATCCTTAGGGTTTGGGCACTGAAATAAGTAATATTTGCCTTTTCACAGCTCTTGGCAAAAATGTTAACAACTATTACAATGCTAAGAACTATTATTCAAAAGCCTAGGCTTATGAGCTAATATCTAAATTCTCTTTTACTTAGAGAAGTGACTGCTTGTGACTAGAGCACTTGGACAATATAAAGCATTTTGGAATGGCGATTATAGTTGTTTTGATCAAACCACCGAAGGGATGGTAACCTAATAATGATATTCATAGGAAAATTTAAATAATATTTTGCCCCTAAATATCTCATTATTGTGAACATGATCAGAAACCTCTTGACTGAGATTTACAGAATCTTTTTCCTATAACAGACTGACTCTTTTCAATTTTTCCTCTCAAACTTAAACCCTTTAGCCTTCTTCAACAACTCCTCAGTAAAATTCTTCCCTATTTCAGAATTCTTCCTTCCTTCTACATTATTTATGCACTACTATCATCTCATACCAACCTGCTTATGCTGTAAAGCATTATAGGGGAGGCAAGTAGGCCAGGAAGAAAAAAGAGAAAATAAATTGGAACAGAACACCAGATTTTATTTTCTCTTAGTATTAGCTTACCTCCATGAAGCAGAAGAAACTCTTTTCATCCACTTTCCCCAAATTCCAGAAATAGTCATAAACAGGAGAAACATGTCTCTCCTCACAAAGAGCCTACTTGATTGTCCTTGAACCCTAGATTGTTCTTTTATCTTAATAGTAATATATTTTCCAGGCCAATGGATATAGGAAATCTGATAGACCTTAGTTTGAATCTCAGCTTAACCACTTACTAGATGGGGAAACTTCAGAAGCTTAAGTTTTCTACATGTTAATTTTGACTTCTAAAAAATGGATATAATAGAGCATACACACGAGCCTTTAGAAAGAGTTTAAGGCTGCATTAGAAAGGGATGGAGTTTTTATGGGACGATAAAGTGCTTACAATAGTACGGGATGAATCAGATTATTTCTCTTTTAGACTGTTGTCTCTCGGACCTTTCTTCTTGTCACTCTTGTTTCTTTCATCTCAGGATACCACTGTGTTAGGTCTAGGCAGGGGGATGTCTTCGTTTGGAAAAGCCAAACAGGAGCCAGGGTGAGGTCTGGGGATATGTAAAGCCAGGAACGTACCTACTTCTATCAGCTCCAAGAAAGACAAGAGTATACAGACCTGGGACCAAACTTCAATAAAGAAAGCCAATTTGTCTGTAGCATTCTTTGAGCAAATATCTATTGAGACTTATTGTCGTAGCCAATTTGTTTAGCCAATATTCTGGCCAAATCTCTTCCTGTCAGAAAATCATGATTATTATTAATCATTTCACAGGATTGTTATGATGATCAGATGAGGGGATATAAATATTATCTCTAATTCAGTGCATAGTAAATAGCCCATACCAAATAAATGTTACTTGTTAATTTATAAAAACGTTGGTGTCTTGGGTTTATAATAATAACTAACTTTTTTAAAGTGTGAGTCAGCAAGTCAAGTTTGAATCTGTTGTTATTATCTACCACATTGGCTATATTTTACTTTTTCATAAGATTAGGCTATGGGCTTATCAGGTAATTTAACTTTTGATCATGGCAAATATTTAGCTGAATTTTTTTTTGAATTTTGTTTTATTTATTTTTTTATACAGCAGGATCTCATTAGTTATCCATTTTATACATATTAGTGTATATATGTCAATCCCAATTTCCCAATTCATCATACCACCACCACCACCACCCCCTGCCATGTTCCCCGCTTGGTGTCCATACGTTTGTTCTCTACATCTGTGTCTCAATTTCTGCCCTGCAAACCAGTTCATCTGTACCATTTTTCTAGGTTCCACATATATGCGTTAATATACGATATTTGTTTTTCTCTTTCTGACTTACCTCACTCTGTATGACAGTCTCTAAATCCATCCACGTCTCTACAAATGGCCCAATTTCGTTCCTTTGTAAGGCTGAGTAATATTCCATTGTATATATGTACCACATCTTCTTTATCCATTCATCTGTCGATGGACATTTAGGTTGCTTCCATATCCTGGCTGTTGTAAATAGTGCTGCAATGAACATTGGGGTGCATGTGTCTTTTTGAATTATGGTTTTCTTTGGATATATG
>NC_041219.1:32498307-32514303 GCF_002837175.3 Physeter macrocephalus | reverse complement strand
TTAGGTCTCTAATCCATTTTGAGTTTATTTTTGTGTATGGTGCTAGGGAGTGTTCTAATTTCATTCTTTTACATGTAGCTGTCAAGTTTTCCCAGTGCCACTTATTGAAGAGACTGTCTTTTTTCCATTGTATATCCTTGCCTCGTTTGTCATAGATTAGCTGACCGTAGGTGCATGGGTTTATCTCTGGGCTTTCTATCCTGTTCCATTGATCTATATTTCTGTTTTTGTGCCAGTACCATGTTGTCTTGATTACTGTAGCTTTGTAGTATAGTCTGAAGTCAGGGAGTCTGATTCCTTCAGCTCCATTTTTTTTCCCTCAAGACCATTTTGGCTATTCAGGGTCTTTGTGTCTCCATACAAATTTTAAGATTTTTTTGTTCTAGTTCTGTAAAAAATGCCATTGGTAATTTGATAGGGATTGCATTTAATCTGTAGATTGCTTTGGGTAGTATAGTCATTTTCACAGTATTGATTCTTCCAATCCAAGAACATGGTATATCTCTCCATCTGTTGGTATCATGTTTAATTTCTTTCATCAGTGTCTTATAGTTTTCTGCATACAGGTCTTTTGTCTCCCTAGGTAGGTATATTCTTAGGTATTTTATTCTTATTGTTGCAGTGGTAAATGGGAGTGTTTCCTTAATTTCTCTTTCATATTTTTCATCATTAGTGTATAGGAATGCAAGAGATTTCTGTGCATTAATTTTGTATCCTTCAACTTTACCAAATTCATTGATTTAGCTGAATATTAATTAAAGTGACCAATCAAAAAAGTAAACTGACTTCCTTTGCTAATTTCTTTGGCCAGGTTTTTACACAGTATGTCTTTAAAAGACAAATTAGGTCATTTTAAAAAAGTATGGTGTATTTTAAATGTCAGCAAACGTTTATGTTTTATCTTAGAAAGAATTATAAAGAATAAAAATTGGGCTTCCCTGGTGGCGCAGTGGTTGAGAATCCGCCTGCCGATGCAGGGGACACGGGTTCGTGCCCCGGTCCGGGAAGATCCCATATGCCGCGGAGCGGCTAGGCCCATGAGCCATGGCTGCTGAGCCTGCGCATCCGGAGCCTGTGCTCCACAACAGGAGAGGCCACAACAGTAGAGGCCCGCATACCGCAAAAAAAAAAAGAATAAAAATTATCATCTTTGGTTTCTTTTCTGCATTACATTTTCAAAGATCTAAAGAAATTGAAAAATAACTAATGCTATTTCATAGAAGAAAGATAGCTTTGTGTTAGTAGCTCATCAGTTTCTTGTAAAAGACACTCACTTTTTAGTGATATTGCATTGTTTACCTATGTTTAAGCCTGAACAAATCCTTTTTGTTTAAAACATATAATCTGTATAGAATTAATCTTAATTTTATATTTGAAGTAACACGATCAGGATTATTAACCTTAAATTACTCCTAATTATACTTCTTTTCAAGATTTTGTTTTTGAATTTATTTGCTGGCAAAAGGGCAAAGGAATGTCATTATATATGCTCGATTTTCCTGCCTGATGTCCTACTGCACAATGATTCATTTACTCCAAGAGTTTGAACGTGGGTGTCCCATTTTAAGAAAACCTGATTTTATCCAATGTAAAACATACTCCCTGGGGACAAAGGAGAAGGGTGGGCAGTTACTCAATTAATACCCAGTTCATACCTTTGAAATGCACCCTAAAGTAATTCAGGAAGATCTGGTTCATACACACACACACACACACACACACACACACACACACACACACACACACACAAATTCATCTTATACATGGCACTGTAGCCTCATGGGTATTTCATAAAGTGAGGATATCACTGTGTAGCAATAAATCAAATGTCTGGACGTTGCACAAGTTGTATCAGGGCTTTCAGAGTCCTTTATAAACAAGCATCCTGACCTTCTTTTTCGCTTTTGCAGATGATCTCTCTCAAGAGGAGCACAATGATCCCCCAAAAGAATATGATCCTGGGCAATTTGCAGGCCTTCTCCATGGATCCTCTCCAGCCTGTGAGTCCCCTGAAAATCCATTTCATCTCTATGGGAAAAGAGATGAACATGAAGAAGGAAAAGATGAAGTCAGTTTGACAAAGAGTCCTTTGCCTTTCAAGCAAACTCCAATAGAAAATAACTCAGAACCTTTGGTAAAGAAAATTAAACCCAAAGTAGTCAGTAGAACAATTTTTCACAAAAAAAGCAACCAACTCGAAAACCATACCATTGTTGGCACAAGAACAACTAGGAGTGGATCCCGGAATGGGGACCAGTGGATTGTGAACACGGGGGGATTTGTGGAGAGAGCCTGTACCCTGGGAAGAATAAGGTCATTGCCAAAAGCCCTGATCGACATGCATTTATCAAAAAATGTCTCTAAATCGGATTCTGATCTCATTGCCTACCCTTCAAATGAGAAAACATCAAGAGTTAACTGGACTGAATCTTCAACTGCTGATCACAGTTCTAAAGGGAATTCTGAAAGAACGCCATCTTTCACTTCCGAATGGGAAGAAGTAAGATTTGTTCTTATTATTCCTTATTTAAGGCTTCTTATTATTCCTTATTTAAGGCTTTAGCATTGAGGGGGTTTTGGGAGAAGTCTCTCAAAGGAAAAAAAATTAACAAACACATATAGTTCCAAGTGGAAGGGAAAGGTTCTAGGGGTGTCACATGATAATTTCACAGTGAGTGCAAAAACAACACAGGACGGGAAATCTGTTGTTTCTATAGAAATTGATATCAAGCAGAAGTAATAACTAGCTATGAGATACAAGAAAATGTTCACATTGTGTCCTACCAAGCATTGCAGCTGACAAATTGAGAAAAATCTTTGTATTTTTGTTGCTCCATATCATTTTGTTACTTGCTAAACTCTTTTTTAGCTCATCTCCCTTCTTTAAAGTATCTTATAGTTTCAGAAGAACTTTTATAATCTTAATGATAAACAGAATGGTCCTGGCCTTAAGTACCATAAAAAAAATCACAAATTACTTAATATTTCCCTTTACAACTATTAGAGAGACATTAAAGAAAAATATGTTGCAGTCCAGTATCACCAATTTAAGCTCTACTTAAAGACAAAGTCTTTAATTTCATAGAATTACTTAGAAAGCAAGTGCCCTTGTAAGGTTATAAAATATCATCCTTTGTCTCTGAGGAGGACTACATAATAAAGTAATGAAGTCTCTTGCTTTTTCTTGAATTTCTTCAAAGAATGGACCATACTCTTCCTTGGCATTTCATTCTAACATGTCACATTTTGTCTCTCAGAAGATTGTGCCAGAAGATTGGTCACTATAGTATTCTGAGAACTAGAAATGGAAATGGCTCTGTTATTGACATTCTGAATTGAGCTGTTTGAGAAAATCACTTAATCTCTCTGCATCTGTTTCAGGGTGAACAAAATGGGACATTTAAGTAATGCTCTTTGTCCTTTCTGAAACCTGCTGTCTTACTAAGGTTGCTGGGATGATGAGGAGAGGAATTAAACCATAAATAGCTAAAGCTCTGACAGTCATATCTTCCTATAAATTCCATAGTAGTAGACTGATAGTTTATTCAGATCTATCCATTTCTTACATTTATTAACTCTGTGAATAACATCTGGAGATCCTTTTTGGAACAAGGCAGGATTAATTAACATTTAACTTACCTCTTAGCATCAAGTTGTTTCCATGCCTAGATTCTTGTGATTACATGCTACAAATCAGCTTGTGGCTGGTTAAACCATTTAACAAGAACTTGGTTCCAATGGTCATGCTTCACTGGTCAGATGAGATGCATGCTCTCAGACGGAAGAGGAAGTATGCCCGCGAGGGTAGACATTGTCACGTGAATTTATCTTCAGCTCCTTCCCCATCTGAGTTTAAAGAATACACAATTTCTAACTTACTGACCCATGTAGGTCCAAACAAAGTTCATTTTAGGAAATACAAAGAAAAGGCAAGCTGATTTTGAAAGTTTAAGAAAGGGAAATATAATTTGTATTTCTAAAAGCATTTCAAAAGATGTCTGCCTCCCTTTAAACCTTTCTCTGTCGGTCTCTTAATTGTTGTATTGCAATGGTAATAATATCAAGAATATATGCTTCTGGAAAAAAACATATGCTTCTGGCATTTGAAAGTATTTTAAAATGCAATGCTGTATGCTAAGTGAAATGAGTCAAACAGAGAAAGACAAATACTATATTATATCACATATATATGGAATCTAAAAAATATAACAAACTAGTGACTATAATTAAAAAGAAGCAGACTCACAGATACAGAAATCAAACTAGTGGTTACCAGTGGCAGGGGAGGGGGGCAATATAGGGTGGGGGATTAAGAGGTACAAACTATTGGCTGTAAGATAGGCTCAAGGATGTATTGTACAACACAGGGAATATAGCCAATATTTTGTAATCACTGTAAATGGAAACTAACCTTTAAAATTTGTATAAAAAATAAAAATAATTTAAAATTTTTAAATAAAAAATAAATAAAAGTGCAACACTAAAAGTGAATGTAATAATTCCTTTATATGGTTTTTGTTTCTCACAGATTGACAAAATAATGAGTTCCATAGATGTTGGAATTAACAGTGAACTTGAAGAAATTAATGGTGAGAACACAAGTAAGGAAACCTCTCCTCTATGTTGTAAGGAATAAATGTGCTCAAGAACTAGCTATAAAAATGATAGGAGTGTATAGATAATTTCATGTTTTACCATAACAATAGTAGCTACTAATTCTTTTTTCCATTCATATCAAACAACTACAACCTTTAAACAACATCGATTATACTGATTTAGCAAATTGAGAGATTTTTCCCCATGTGCTATTTTACTATGCCAGTTAACATTAATGAAGTTCCAACTTTATGTAGAGCTAAGTATGAAGCAATTCAAAGTGTTGTAGAACATGGTAACAACACACTACTATTTCTCATTCCATGAAACGTCCCATTCATCCTGGCCAAAGTGATTAACAACTTCTCCTAAATTGTAAGCTCCAGTATGGCAAGAACTATGTGTTATTCATCTTCTTGTATCCCAGAATACCTAGCAGAGTGTCTCACAAAGAGTCGGTTCTGCAATCACCCTTACAAAGTATTGTTTTCTTCCCTATAATTAAAGCTCAAGAGTGGAAGGTCATTTAAAACTTTAAGTTAGTAGTGATAGTTGATGTTTCTGTAGAGATGATAAGATTAAGGTCTGCAGGAGAAAAGCCTAAATATATCATAGGGTAAACAGTTACAGTCCTTGTGGCCCTTTGATAGTCACCAGAGTCTTTTAAACAGCACTCCAAGAGACTGTTAAGCACAGGAAAGTTGGAGAAGCTCTCTCTTCTGGTGCACTGGGCCTGGGTAGACAAGAAGTGACATTGAAATCTGGGGTTGCAGTCAGTGAAGGGAATATTCAGGTCTAAATGATACCCTTGCAGGAGCACCTCACTCCTTGCTCCTATGCTGGGACAAGTATGAACTTAAATTGTTCTGGTATGTCTGGGCTCCATGTTAATTAAGTGATAATTTCTTAAAAGACTGGACAGGTTTTTTTCCTGAAACACGTGTTTGCTTTAGATTTTAAAAACTGAAAAATTATGAAAAAAAGTAGCAAAATTGTGTGCATTTGTTTAGTGACACAAGCTTGATAGCATGTGTAGCTAGCTCTCTCACACAGAAATGCTGATAAACATTGAGGACTTTTCCAGTATCCAGAGAACTAGCCTAAGAATGTATGTTGCCATATAGTTCTTTCAGATATGCTTACAGAATAATTTCAAGAAAGCTGTAGGAATGCAGATTTTTGACTGATGTGAAGGTAAGAATATATTTTCTTATCATAGTAAGTTCCCTGTTACTGAGAATATTCAAGCAGAGATTTAATGCTTGTCTGTTGGAAGACTTAGGTGACATTGAACATTCTAATGTAAAATTCTTCAGATAGTACCATAGAATTGTGAAAATATCATAAACTTGATTATAATGAAAATAAGTGCAAATGTTAAAATTGCCACTCAGGCAAAATTGCCTTTGAAGAGCATTTTAATAATAAATAAATCCACAGATTATATTCCCTTAAATTACCCTCGTTTCATCTCTCAGATCACCATCCTACCCACTGCCTTTATTTACTATTTTTCTACAGTGATAATGAAAATGAAGAGACTCAGTCCCCAAAGCATCATTACTATTAACAAAGACTGGTTCTGTATGCGCCTTAATTTTCACTTCTTAATTACACACTAGTTATGCACTAAGTGATTGACCATAACATGTGGCATTCCAATTGGCCATTAGGCCATTTGTAAATTACAGCTTTAGTGGTGCAGGCTTTTCCCTCTCGAGACTAGACAGAACTAGAGAAGTGATAGGCAACCCCGTGAAGATGACATTCCACAAATAATGTATTGGGTAGTGAGTGTGGCCAGGAAATCACATGGTGGAATAAGAAGTCAGACAGAAGTGAATTCAAATATCAGTCCTGCTATTTACTAGCTGCTTGATCTTCAGCAACTCAGTTTCCCCATCAACAGAAATGGAGATATTAATGTAGGATCGTTGTAGAGACATATACAATGGCATATAAGTAGAGTCTGATACATGTAGACATGTATTAAATTTTAGCTCTCCCTTGCCCTATCATGAGGGAGATGCTGTTTTAGACAGTGTGGGCATATCAAGGTAAACACACATCAGCGCTTCTTTTAAGAACTTTACAATGTCAGGTAGTCTCACAGCCTTCATGTTAAATTTGCTGTATTCCCTGGAATGGTGACGTGTCAGTTAGAGTGCAGGTCACAACAAGCCTGACAGTCAGATGGTACCAGAGAAGAGTAATTACTAAAAGAGAGCATAAAACTCCAGGCTACCCCGGCAAGGAGAAGAGAATAATCTAGATGTTTGTTTGTTTGTTTGTTTTGGCTGAGCTGGGTCTTCGTTGCTGTGCACTGGCTTTCTCTAGTTGTGGCGAGCGGGGGCTACTCTTTGTTGCGGTGCGCAGGCTTCTCACTGCGGTGGCTTCTCTTGTTGCGGAGCACGGGCTCTAGGCACGCGGACTTCAGTAGTTGTGGCACACGGGCTCAGTAGTTGTGGCTCACAGACTCTAGAGCACAGGCTCAGTAGTTGTGGCGCACAGGCTTAGTTGCTCCGCGACATGTGGGATCTTCTCGGACCAAGGATCAAACCCATGTACCCTGCATTGGCAGGTGGATTCTTAACCACTGTGCCACCAAGGAAGTCCCTTTAGAATGTGTTGATTTAAATGTTCTAAATTATTTTTATGAACTCTGATTATTCTCTTTTTGCTTGACAATGAGGAAGAGATGTGCAATAAAATCAATGGGAAGTAAATTTAGAGTGAGCAAGAGGCAATGGTACTTTACCTAGTATTGTGTTGTCAGCATCTAGAATTTTGTTTTGGAAGGCCACTGAGCCAAGCACTATGACTGGCTTCATCACAGATGCATAGTTTTATGAGCATTTATGATGTTTGTTGCTAAAAACCTCAGGAGGTGATTGGGAGACTAAAATCATAAGCAGTGGAGATACATGATGGATCAAGGATCAGCAATAAATTTTCCATGCTCTTGCCCCTTATGTTTCATTGTTTTCGTTTGCCCTCCTCCCGCCCCACTTGCATTTGCAATTTCAGGTATTTTTGTAAACAAAATATTTATTGGACCAGGAAGGGAGTTGGAACTCTTCCATCTTCATTCCTAAAAATATGAACCAGCTCAAAGTTTGAGCAGTCTCTATGAATCGTATAACTAGTTTTACCCATAGAAATCATTTTTCTCTCTTTTAAAAAATTTCCTCAGCAATTATACAGTAGTTTGAAGCTTATCTGGCAGCCCCAACTCTCCAGGACTAAGATAGAAATAAAAGTAAATAACATTTACTGAATTTATTTTAGGTCAGTTCCTTAGGTTCTCACTCAGACTAATATTAATGGATGGTTTTCACAAACATAACGTCTGGTTTCCCACTTGAAATCAGACTTAAATGCCAAACAAATTGGCATTGGCAGTAGGATTCAGTTATATCAATACCTCATATTATGTAGAACATCCTGCTCTTTGGTGATGCTATATATGTGATATGATAATACATTCTGTGTCATCGTGTACAGCCATGTATAGGATTTTTTCAGAGAACAGATTTTAAGGTTAGATAGATTTGGCTTCAGATCCCAATGTTGCACCTCAGTGGCTTTGTGACCTCTTTGATCTCAATTTCTTCCCCTATAAATTCAGAGTTTTAACAACCACCTTATAAGACTCCTGCAAGGTTAAATTATACGATTGTACTACTGTAGCCTAAAACATAGCAGGTGATCAATAAGTATAAATTCTCTTATCTTCTTATCCAGGTATGCATGACTTACCTTTCTAATTAGAGTGTATACCACACAGGAAGATACTTGGGAAATCTTTCTTTTTGATCAGTAAAAACTGTAGTTAAGATATAACTATTCATATTCTAAGTTTTTTTCACGTGGAGTCTTTCTTGAAGTTTTATTTCTTAACCATTGTCTTTGTATCACAAGGAAGTACTTTCATGTTAGGAAATTTACCATATTCATTGGAACTACTTCATGTTGTCACACTTTCCAAGAATCAAGTTGATGATCTTCTTGATGAGATGGAGGATCACTTAAGTAAAGTGGAGGCAATAATTGGCTCCACAGGACATGCTTATTGTTACACAACAGCAAACATGCAAAGCAACCAAGTGCCCAGACTTTACAGTCCAGGGGTGGCTGATAATCTTGTAAACACCCTCCTATTTCTAAACTGGCCTCACTCATCTCCTGCTACAAGGACTTTAGGTATATGGACTATATTAGATTGATCTCAGGTACCTGAATATAAAAATAGTATTTAGTTAAAAGGTATTTTTTGAGGCTGGGATTTTTCTCCTTATACGTAAGGTTGAATTGTATTCAAAGAGAAATATTCTAGAGTCTTATCTTTTAAAAATCTACTCTTGCCAATGTATGAATTTCATCTAAATTTTAATTATAAATGATTTGTAAAGGATTTTACCATAGAGTACACTGTCTATATTGGATAGATAAAGCAACTCTTAAGTTATTTGCTGGAGAATATATAGCTCTGAAAGCAGCAGTTAACAATAATCCACAGCCCTGCTTTCTAAGCTTTTGCTTCTCTTCCTCCAAGAGTCTGAGGGCCAGGTTACAGTGCAGGGTTCCTTATAGCCATAGAGACCTTCCATGGAGAGTTTCTAGGAATTTAGGGACTCGCTAAGGCAGAGTAAGTGTTCTCTCCTCCTGAGCTAAGCTCCACCTTCTCCCTGGTCTACAGGAACAGAGAGAGGTCACATGATCCTTTCCCCCAAAGAGAGTCTATTTCTAAGTGGCTACGGCAGACATCTCCACAGCCCCAGAGGCTGCTCCTCCCTGATGTTTTGGTTGCTTCCAGGCCCCTGATATTTACTCACACAGTTTAGATCTGCATCCGGAGGTTCTTTGCCACCAATGCAGCTAATAGCTGTCCTCCTGCTAAGGTTGCTGATGGGAAATCATTCCTCAAACTCTAGGAGAACACTTTTTAAAAAAAATGTATTTACAATTTCCTAGAGTTGCCCTATTAGAGAAATGACAAAGAGGAAAGAAGCTGAATTGTATTCCATTTTTACTGTGTGCCAGATGCTGCACAGTTTACTCCCGTGAGCATTCAGTTCTCCAGATAACTCGGTGAGGTATTATTATGCCCATTTTATAGATGAAGAAAGGCTAAGAAAGGGTAACTTGTCAAAGTCAACTGCTTCAAACCTAGGTTTGTTTCTTCCAGAACTTCATACTCCTTTCAATAAAATATGTTACTATAAAGAACAACAGAAGCCAGCCCTTTGCTTCTTTCTCTTTAGTTAAGTTCATAAGCATATGCACTATGGGGAGCCAACTGAGGTGTTTACATGTAAAACCAACCACTTTCTCTTAGCAAAGCCTAACTATTGGTATGGAAGACTTTAGCTTAAACCCCAAAGCCCTCCCAAAGCACAGGCCACATGGTCACATATTTAAATGAATCACAAACCTGAATATCTCCTACCTCCCAAAAGTGAATGCATATGCTAATAATGACTTGGGTTTCACTTACTTTCAGAGGAAGAATTTTCCTTGCCTCCAGTAATATTTTTTCTATGAACTGTTAAATGGCACATAAAAGCCTCTCTGTGAAATGCTTTGCAACAGGCATAACTTACTTATTTTTTATTTGTATTTCTTTTTACAGCATTATTTTTAATAGAACCAGCTGGGGAAGGTGGGTAGTGGCATACGTTAGCATACAGGCACACTATTTTGTCTAAATCAAGAGAGGATTAATTTTTATTATTATTTTATGTAACACTTCACTGAGTAACTTAGTTTTTTTCTTCAGATAGATTAAATCTAAGAAACTCCTTAATAATAGAATAACCATGTAACAGTGTGAGGTACAGTAATCATTAGACTAGCATGAGTTAACTAATCTTTATCAAGAGATAGTGTTTAATCAACCAAACAATTGTGTCCTTAGCACAATAGACACTAAAATTTATTTAACATATTTTAATGACTATTCCAAATAGTCATTAAAAACTAAAATAACCTACATAATAAAGATTTTGATCACTAAAATATGTCTGAGATTCTCTGGTTTTGAAATTACAAGTAATATTCATATGTGAAATTTGTTTTCTCTTAAGTATGAAATAGTTGGGTGTTATTCTGTGGCCTAATATTTGCCTATGATGTATCAATAGTTAGAACTGGTACACTGTTTTCAATTCAACGAAATATTTAACCTTCTAGAAGAGGCCTAGAGAGGTGAGCAAGTGCCATCTTCTACTGTAGTTATACCGAAATACTTTCCATAACATCTTTCATATATGATCAATCAACATCTGCTCACTACTTCCAGAGACAATATATTCTATCACTGGGAAGCTCAAATTGTTGAAAACTCATTTTTTCAAGTCCCTTCTATCCATTTTTCTCTTAAAAAAATTTCCAGTGAAACAAAGGATGGATAATGGCCCATTATTTCTAATATATTATGAGTATCTTCAGGATATGGCTGATATTTTTGATAGACCATACCCGCTTGCCCATTCACCATTAAGCTGAAAAACAGTGCAAAGAGTCTCCTTCACAGACACTTTAAAAATACTAGTTGCGTGACTTCTATATAAATGTCAGTGCATTTTACAAAGTCCACCATTAACAACCTCATACTTGTAAGAGAGTCGGAAGTAAAAATAATTGGGAGTAATTTGAAATATAGACAACAGACCTTCATAAGTTATGGATCATCATAATGATTACTTTCAGATACAAATTTGTTTGCCCAAAATACAATGAAGAATGAAGTGATAAACATGGGTCACTTACCCATGAGAAAAACTTCATAGCTTATACTGGTTGTTTCTATGATACACTATTCTGGTAACAAAGGGCTTCTCATCTACTAGTATTTTTGATACTTAAGTATAAACTTCTAGAGAGTTATATAAATTTAAGAACAGTGGTACCCAGCAATATTACTGTTATGAATGTATCCTAAGGAAACAACAGGACAAGAGCAAAATATGTGTATATAAAGATGTTCATATCAGCATTGTTTATGATCATTTAAGAAATAGAATCAAACCAAATCACCATTAATAGAAAATTTGTAAAATGAGTTACTGTAATTCCTTATGATGAAATGTTAAATAGCTAATTAAAAATGACATTGTATCTATATTTACTACCATGGAAATATAGCCATAATATACTACTAAGTGAAAAAAGTAGATAACCAAGTAAATTATATCCCATTTTTTAATACACATGCATGAAAAAGATCTGGAAGGACATATGCAAAAAAATTAACTGTGAATATCGCTGGGTGAGATTATCAGTGATTTTTATTTTCTGCTCTCTTAAATCTTCCGAAATTTTTAGAGTGAGTATATATTACTTTTATTTTCATTGTCTACATCATTCACTAGAAGAAAGTATATGCCAATTCAGTAAATAAATAAAATGGTAAACTAATTGCAATTTATGCAGTCACAAATATGCAAACACATATACATAAACACTTACATGTGAAACATATAAATGTTATAGCCATCAGTGGTGATGAAATTTTGCCAAGTGAACACCTTATTGAATACGTGATTAAGTCTTTTTATTAGTTCTAAGTTAAAATAGGTGTGTTTCAGTGGTTGCAGAAAGGGGATTCATTTTATTTATTTTAGTTTTTGTTACTGCAAAAACTATTTTTAAATAACTACACAAATTTTTAATATATCCATAACCCAACCCCGATCAAATGATTTTTTTTCTTTTGTCCATGTCCTGGTCTGTGTACATATTCTAGTGACCTTCTAGCCTTTGTCCATGTGCCCAGTCAATTTTTATGTATTAATAATTTTATAGATAGAATTTTGCAATCTTCATTTTCATGTTACCATTTCACAAAACTCGGTTTTCTTACTTTTATTTCTTACCCCCTTGCTTTATCACTCCTATGAATATCCAATGTTAACATGGAGTATATACTTGCGCTTTTCTTCAGTTTCTTTGATGCAACTACAAACAGAAAGATGATAGATGATAGATAGATAGATAGATAGATAATAGACAGGTAGATGTTGCTTATGTTTTAAAAATATGAAATCATGCTATATACATTTCTCTGCAGCTTCTTCTCATTTAACAATAATCATGGCTTTACCTTACTTTTATAATCAGTAAATAATCTGTGAAACAAAATTGCATTGGTGAAGTTCACCCTCAGTGAGGAAGAGACCTCTGATCTGATTACTACTCACACCACTGAACTAACTTGCTGTGTGACTTGGAAAATAACACCTCACAATGGACCTAAGTTTCTTAATTTGAAAATAAATGGTAGGACTATATCTTTTCTAACTCTATAATTCTATGACTCATACTTTTATCTTTTGTTTTATGGGTTATTCTTTGGCAGAGTGTCCTTCTTTAAAGCTTTCCACTTAATTTCTTAAGGACAAATAATCAATAAATCTCAACTATGTGTTTTTCAACTAGATTCTTCTAGGAATATTGCCAGATCCTCATTTTACATTGCTTTTAAAATATATTAAGTTAATAAATGCCTATTTTAATTGATAGAGGTGTGTAAGATATTTAAGTTCTTTGTTTTTATATGCAAAAGTGACTTTCTCCAAAGCATCTCAGCTCTTTTAATAAACCTTATCGAGGAGCTTCAAGATGGCGGAAGAGTAAGACATGGAGATCACCTTCCTCCCCACAAATACATCAGAAATACATCTACATGTGGAACAACTCCTACAGAACACCTACTGAATGCTGGCAGAAAACCTCAGACCTCCTACAGAACACCTACTGAATGCTGGCAGAAGACCTCAGACACCCCGAAAGGCAAGAAACTCCCCACGTACCTGGGTAGGGCAAAAGAAAAAAGAAAAACCAGAGACAAAAGAATAGGGACGGGACCTGCACCACTAGGAGGGAGCTGTGAGGCAGAGACGGCGAGTGGGGTGGAGGGGGGAGCTTCAGAGCCACGGAGGAGAACGCAGCCACAGGGGTGCGGAGGGCAAAGCGGAGAGATTCCCACACAGAGGATCGGTGCCGACCAGCACTCACCAGCCCGAGAGGCTTGTCTGCTCACCCGCTGGGACGGGCAGGGGCTGGGAGCTGAGGCTCCGGCTTCGGAGGTCAGATCCCAGGGAGAAGACTGGGGTTGGCTGCATGAACACAGCCTGAAGGAGGCTAGTGCGCCACGGCTAGCCGGGAGGGAGTCCGGGAAAAGGTCTGGAGCTGCCGAAGGGGCAAGAGACTTTTTCTTTCCTCTTTGTTTCCTGGTGCGTGAGGAGAGGGTATTAAGAGCGCCGCTTAAAAGAGCTCCAGAGACGGGCGCAAGCCGCGGCTATCAGCACGGACACCAGAGATGGGCAAGAAACACTAAGGCTGCTGCTATAGCCACCAAGACGCTTGTGTGCAAGAAGAGGTCACTGTCCACACCTCCCCTCCTGGGAGCCTGTGCAGCCCGCCACTGCCAGGGTCCCGTGATCCAGGGATGACTTCCCCGGGAGAAGGCACGGTGCGCCTCAGGCTGGTGCAAGGTCATGCCGGCCTCGGCCGCCGCAGGCTCGCCACGCATTCCGTACCCTTCCTTCCCCCGGCCTGAGTGAGCCAGAGCCCCTGAATCAGCTGCTACTTTAACCCCGTCCTGTCTCGGCGGGGAACAGAAACCCTCATGTGACCTGCATTGCAGAGGTGGGGCCAAACCAAAGCTGAACCCCAGGAGGTATGCCTACAAAGAAGGCAAAGGGAAATCTCTCCCAGCAGCCTCAGGACCAGCTGATTAAATCTCCACAGTCAACTTGATGTACCTTGCATCTGTGGAATACCTGAATAGACAACGAATCATCCCAAATTGAGGCAGTGGACTTTGCGAGTAACAATATATATATATTTTTTCTTCTTCTATTTTTGTGAGTGTGTATGTGTATACTTCTGTGTGTGATTTTGTCTATACAGCTTTGCTTTTACCATTTCATTTGTCCTAGGGTTCTGTCTGTCCTTTGTTTTTTTTTGTTTTTTTTTTTTTAGTGTAGTTTTTAGCGCTTGCTATCATTGGTAGATTTGTTTTTTGGTTTGGGTGCTCTCTTTCTTTCTTCTTTTTTTCTCCCTTTTATTCTGAGCCGTGGGGATGACAGGCTCTTGGTGCTCCGGCCGGTCATCAGGCCTGTGCCTCTGAGGTGGGAGAGCCGAGTTCAGGACATTGGTCCACCAGAGAATTCCCAGCTCCACGTAATATCAAATGGCAAAAATCTCCCAGAGGTCCCATCTCAATGCTAAGACCCAGCTCCACTCAACGACCAGCAAGCTACAATGCTGGACACCCTATGCCAAACAACTAGCAAGACAGGAACACAACCCCATCCTTTAGCAGAGAGGCTGCCTAAAATCATAATAAGGTCACAGACATCCCAAAACACAACACCAGACATGGACCTGCCCACCAGAAAGACAAGATCCAGCCTCATCCACCAGAACACAGGCACTAGTTCCCTCCATCAGGAAGCCTATACAACCCACTGAACCAACCTTAGCCACTGGGGGCAGACACCAAAAACAACAGGAACTACGAACCTGCAGCCTGCGAAAAGGATACCCCAAACACAGTAACTGAAGCAAAATGAGAAGACAGAGAAACACACAGCAGATGAAGGAGCAAGGCAAAAACCCACCAGACCACACAAATGAAGAGGAAGTAGGCAGTCTACCTGAAAACGAATTCAGAATAATGATAGTAAAGATGATCCAAAATCTTGGAAACAGAATGGAGAAAAAACAAGAAACATTTAAAAAGGACCTACAAGAACTAAAGGGCACACAAAAAATGAAGAAAACACAATACATGAAATTGAAAATTCTCTAGAAGGAATCAATAGCAGAATAACTGAGGCACAAGACGAATAAGTGACCTGGAAGATAAAATAGTGGAAATAACTACCACAGAGCAGAATAAAGAAAAAAGAATGAAAAGAATTGAGGACAGTCGCAGGGACCTCTGGGACAATATTAAATGCACCAACATTCGAATTATAGGGGTCCCAGAAGAAGAAGAGAAAAAGAAAGGGACTGAGAAAATATTTCAAGAGATTATAGTTGAAAACTTCCCTAATATGGGAAAGGAAATAGTTAGTCATGTTCAGGAAGCACAGAGAGTCCCATACAGGATAAATCCAAGGAGAAGCATCTCAAGACACATATTAATCAAACTATCAAAAATTATGTACAAAGAAAAAATATTAAAAGCATAAAGGGGGGCTTCCCTGGTGGCGCAGTAGTTGCGCGTCCGCCTGCCGCTGCAGGGGAACCGGGTTCGCGCCCCGGTCTGGGAGGATCCCACATGCCTTGGAGCTGCTGGGCCCGTGAGCCATGGCCGCTGGGCCTGCGCGTCCGGAGCCTGTGCTCCGCAACGGGAGAGGCCGCAGCAGACGGAGGCCCGCATACCAC